>NC_134705.1:87628738-87928738 GCF_043290135.1 Rhipicephalus microplus | reverse complement strand
CGTCTGCCAAGGCTGGCTGTGCCACGTAACGTGCGCGTAATGTTGTAGAGAAGAGAGATGAGAGTTTTATTCCAATGGCTGCCTGATTACTCCAGACTTGAGAAAACAGTCGACGCTACAGGGTATCTCTCTCCCGCACTCACCATGGGCTTGCCACAGCCTCAGAGTCGTGGCCCTTCCTCAGCCTTCTGCTGTGGTTTCAGAATTTTCGCGTAACTCCTGTCACTGCCTGTAAATCGACTAACCGAAAAAGTTCAATCGATTCAGTCGAATGAATGAAATGCGCCCGTCGAGAACGATTACTCGTACCGGAGGAGGCCTTTCATCACATAATTGATTAATCCGGCCGTAGTCAAGCTGCAGTAGGTGGCAGCTATTTCCCGCCACCTCATTTCGCCTCATTGAGATTACTTTTTTTTATTTCACATCATTTGATTTGAATCATAACATCCTCATTTTCAGACTTTCCGTCTTTAGCCCGCATTTCATTAGTGCTCGTGCATTTCCGGCATCGATGGCCCACGTAAAAAAATGAAAGCAAGGGGACTTGTGTTTTAAGGCTGGCACTACAGTGGGCGATCTACAAAACCACAGTTTCACCTGTTAAGACTCCTTATTACAGAACAAAGTGGAGGGAGGCGTGGCTCGCTTCTAAGGCACTTCAATGCCAGCGCCACTGTTTTTGATGGAGGCGCACGCATCGAGGCGCCCTATCTGGCTGACGTTGGGCGTGAGCGGTTGCTATCGGTTGATTAATCAAAAACGCTTTTCAAAGTGCTCAATTGAAGTAACGTAGGTTCATAGAAAACGATGGACCAGGGCGTTAAGTGGCATTTCCATCACCTTTCACCCGCGGGAGCACCCTGCCATAACGCCGAGACTACTCTTGCAACAGAGGAGAAAAGCTTCGAAAGAGCCATGGCACCGTCGCACAGTAAAGCGGGGTTTCAGGGAAAAATATTAGCAGGTGGTTTATTCTGCCTGCACATTTATGATAGAACGGACTGTAAAAAATTGCAGTTCAAAACGAGCTCTAAAAGTCGTCGGCCATAAACACCGCCGGCAACAGCAATTTTGTCATGGCGTGTGCGGCGTCATGTGCTGCATGGAGCCGAGCCGTAGTCTTTTACCAAGGCTTCAGCCGCTGCGCACCGTTCCATGTCAATAAAGAACTAAAGAAAGCTGAGATAGTTCCATTGCACACACAGCTGACTTCGGAACAAGGTCGTTCGCTGGAATGCACTGAACGCTCGCAAAGCGAGGAGCTTGTCACGCCATGGTTTGCGCGGATGCACCGATGTTGCCCGACTCGCGCGCCACTCGTTCGTTTGTAAAGATATACCATTACTAATTGGGTGTTTGACCAAATGCCATGATATTTTCCCAGCATTTGTGACGAGGGTTCATTCAGATGACACTTGTTATACTCGAAAATTTTAGGGGTCACGGTCGCTTTAACAGGTGCACTAACCAGTGAGTCCATCTTTGTCGGTCGCCGCGACGTCCGCTCCCGCATTGACCAAGGCCAGTATGGCGTCGCTGCTTCCGGATGGGCAGTAGGTTTTGCTGGGACGCGTTTCTGCATGCGATGCGAGTACGGTAAAGGTGTTAAAAAGGCGGCGTGAATCATGGAAAGAAGAGAGAAGTCAGGTCACCACTCAAGCTCAGCACTCTGTCGCGTTCAACATATACCGACAGCCAAATGTTAGATTTTTTTATTACACACAAAGTACAAGGCTGTTGTTTAGCTCAATGTTCCAAGAACACAGTCACCATGCTCACGACACGTAATCCACACTGTTAGGCACGTCAGACATCCGCATTCCTCCTTGGTGTACCGAAACTAACTAACTAACTAACTAACTAACTAACTAACTAACTAACTAACTAACTAACTAACTAACTAACTAACTAACTAACTAACTAACTAACTAACTAACTAACTAACTAACTAACTAACTAACTAACTAACTAACTAACTAACTAACTAACTAACTAACTAACTAACTAACTAATAACCAACTAAATAATGAAATTTATAGGTTAATAAATAAATAGGTAACAGATAGAACTAAAGAAAGAAAGGAAGAAGTAGGGGAAGTGTCATAATTTACTCATTCCTACGTATTATAGCATAGTGCCATTTGCTTCCTGCAAGTGACCAAGCTGTCTCTCCAAAAACAGTCTGACACATTTAAGTGCGCAGAACTGCAATGGCTTATAGTCCATCTGTGGATCTCATGTGGCGTGATCACCCTCACAAGTGGTCAATACACACTTTAAATTATTGTCTAGCGACGCTCAAAATCGCGTTAAAATAAACTAATAAAGTATAACATTACACAGAAACAACGGCATCGTGATAATTAAGCTAATAAAATTTAAACGTTTACCGAGCCATCTAAAGGTTTCGCCTCCACGAGAAGGTTTTCGTTTGAATACAGTTTTAAATTTTGGCAGCACCCGCTGATGAGCGGCGGAGTTATCGCGGAAGCATCATTTTCGTTTGCGCAGTAGCTGAGCTCACAGGGGATTCCAGACTCTTGAAAAGGCTCGATGTACGCCCTCACCGACACTAGCGGCCCACAGGAGAGGTGGCCTCCCGTCCTGGTCCCTGACGCTCACGTCCACACCCAGCTCGATGAGCCTCCTGAGTGCGGCGAGGCCCACTCGGACGTCGTTGCCCATCTCGCTGTTCGGTCCACACATCTGGGCGGCGTAGTGAATTGGGTAGGCGCCGTGGATGTCCGCCGTCGAAGGGTTGGCGCCCGCCGACACCAGGATGTCCATGCACTCCAGTTCGCCGCACACTGCGGAGACGAGGTGTTGGCTCTGATTGGAGACAAGGTAAAGTAACGGAATACTGAAGGCGATTCAAGTCCTTGACTTGCAAAGCTTTCTAGAACTTCTTACCATTAGGCCACCTTGAATCGAGAATGTCTATGGACAATATTATCTTTAATCACTTCCAACAACGATTATAGCAAGCATGCATAATCTTGACCTCCATCGCAGTCTGTCAGCGGGGCCATCGTAAGGGCTGAGGAATAGTTAGGTCAAAGCTGATTGCAAGCGAACACTGGCAACTGTCATATCATAAGAACGGGTTAGATGATTACGTAGTCGTCCACTCTAAGTAATCAGCCAACCCCCCCCCCCCCCCCAGCAAAGATGGCTGCCCCCTGCAAGCGATGAAAATTCTAGTCTATAGCAGGTCACCCTTTGTGTAGAAATGTTCACTGCATATCAGTGATAGCCGGGTTTGAGAAAACGCTCAGTCACTTTCAGTCGGGTGACAGAGGTTTGCTTAGCTCGGTCAAGTTAAGGAGAAAAATTCGAGTCGAGCGCCGTTTCGGAATACGGGGGTCTGGCAGTGCCGCTCACTCGTTGGCCTTCGTACGCCGCTATAGCAATGCTTCGGTTAAGTTGTTCTACGCGCTCTGGCGAACCGGATTTCTTAGGCCACACAGAAACAACTGAGTCGTCTTAGGCAAATGCTTAAGGGGCGATGTGACTTCAGAGGAGGCAGACGAGTTTTTATCAGTGAATTATTGTCTTTAGAAAATAACCGCCGAAAAGTGAAAATTGGAGGGAACGGTTGCTCGCCCAGCCGTTTGGTTCACTCATCTCTGTGTGCTTTTACTTAGTGGCTCAATTATATCCTCAAGCATAGTGTAAACTAGGCTGGCAAACAATCTTGTTAAATAGTGTTGTCTGTTGTCTGGCTGTGCAAGTTCTGGGACTACGTTGTTTTGTAAGTTTTCAAAGTAGTGCGCTCTGTGGGAAAAAAAATTTGGTAAACTTCAGCGCGCATCGCGTGTGTTACTTCTCCATTGTAATCTCTCGCGCTATATGTAGCGATGAATCTAAACAAACGCGCCAACTTTTTCGTTCTGCACCTGCCATTGCACGGTCCATGTTTCGTTTTGCTGGGCGCAGACTCGCTAAACGAGTTGATCCATTTCTTATGGTTTTGGCCCCTGTGCTGCTTACCATCACAACAACGCGACAAAAAGCCATGCGGTCTGTTAGGCATTTGCCTCAGACGACTTGAAGGCCAAATAGATCTCATTTTATCTCTCAGGCGATGGTATTTATGCTGTCCCAAAGCTTTACGCATTGTTACGACCGGCCCCAGCGTTGGGATTCTCCGAAGGTTTGCGAACCCCTCTGGGAGATCGTCGACGCATTCCCGGGATAGCCTGCACCTAAGACGGCCTTGCAGCCAAGCGAAAACAAAGGTCAACGCACTGGTTTTGCGCTAGAGAACCAAGCAAGAGGAGTTGCGGGGAGAACCGGTTCTTGACCGACTGTGTCGTCGACCCCCACCTCCCCATTCAGGCTCCTCCCTCTCGCCGGGAGAATTCCGGAATCTGCTGTGCGTTCATGACTATGTTTGGGCATTTTTTAGGGCGTCGTGACCATATTTGGGCATCGTGTTAGGTTGTGCCCCTCCATGTGTTGTGAGGTGTATTTCCCCTTCCTCGTCGTCGAGGTGCCGGGGCCACCGTATTGGCTGACGATGCGGACAATGCGCCCAGTGTTGGCAACGCGGCGCTATAAAATGCCGAAAAAGTTTTGTATCTCTCTCTCTTCTCTCTTTGGATCAGTTGATCACTTCTCAACATGTAAATAAATCTTTGTCGTTCGTTCGGGCGCTTCTTCTCACTCAATTGTCGGACGATGGATCCTGCTACGGGGCCAGATACCGAAAACGAGACCGGCAAGACCCGGAGTCCCAACAGCATCCATAGTGGCTACTTTCACTGCCTCTGGTATCGGCCCCTCCATTCAGCAAGTGACAATGTCATACGATGACGTCGTAAAACGAGGTCACGTATTATGAAGGCTCATTGACGTCACAACGACGTCAGAAACATTTTCAAACTGTGGCATCCTCACATATTATTGATTTCTCGCATCTCTGAGTCTAACGGCGCGGACTGTCACTTTTGGCGTACGGATAGGCTTATAAGTTTGTAATACTGTAAAAAACCCTTTATAATGATAAAAAAAACTCTACGTAAATCTGTACCGATTGTCTGTTAAGATGAGCACCAGCAATACGTATACTCCGTTTCCTCGGTATAGCCCGCCCCTGCACATAACCCGCAACCCTTAACACTGAGCAAAAAAAAAAAAGAGAGAGAGAGAGGAAAATAAGAAAACTGCAATGCCCCACTTATAACCAGCAACTCACACTTGAAATACATTTTACCGTTCTCCTTTTTCTTACGGGTTGTGTGCGAGAAAATGGGGTATGTGTTCTTTTCCACCTATCGGTATTTTTTGTAACTCATATGTCGTCGTCTACTTTTCAAGAACCAATGATAGCGCAATAAATATGTGCAATGAATACTGTGGTATTTTTGGGCGAGTAACGAACTGTATTGGGAATGCATAATAGCTATGCGCATTTTGTTCACTGCCAATGAACTGCCACTATGCAATGTAACATGGTGTTCTAATATACTGCGGATACAGAGGCCCTTATCAGGCATTACTCGCTTTTTGCTCCTTTCTCTTTCTCGAAGTTGAATTCAAGATGAAAAAAAAAAAAGCCACAGCTTTGCCGCAAAGACGAAGCAATGAATGCGATAGTAACAAATTGGAAGGTCATGCGCAGAACGGCAAGCAGATTGAAACGTGCCCCGCGTTTATCTGTATGGCTGTACCCTTTATATTGTAGCTGTACCCTTTCGATTGTGAAATGCCGAAAACACGGTAGTTCCCCTAGAGATGCCCGTCAACAGCGGTAAGTGGTACATATAAATAGCTTGTCGTTTGAACGTTGGAGGAGGTGGTTCTCCGTGGCTACGTGGTTATTGCCTCACATTAACGACTCTCTCTCTCTCTCTCTCTCTTTCTATATATATATATATATACTTAGTCATCCAATAGATAAATATACGGTTAATGACGACGACGTCGATTCCGGCGGCAATATTAAGTGGAGAGGGTCCGTATAACTCCTATCGCTATAATAAACACCCATTCACACATTCATTCATCTCTCCTGTGCCCCTCACCCGTGGCCCAGTGCACGCAGGAGTGCTTCTCGTTGTCGACGCAGTTGACGTCAGCGCCCCGCTCGACCAGGAAGCGAACCATGGTGCGGTTTCCGGAGATGACGGCGAAGTGCAGCGTCGTGTAGCCTTCCTCGTCCTGCACCGATGTTAGGCCCGGCTCGTATAGCAGCAGCAGCTCAGCGCAGCCCGTTGTCAGGTTCTCGGCACAGTAGTGAAGCGCCGTCTTGCCCGAACGGTCGCGGGCGGCCGTCAACGAGGGCTGCGAGGAAGGCGTGAAGAACTGAGAAGACCTTACGTGTTTCATCAGAGCTGTGTTTGAAGCTTTAATAAGAACCCTGTGATTAATGTGTGACCACCCTTAATGAAGTAACCTGTAAAACATGGACGTTTCTGGTTCATGATGTGAAAACGACGAGTGAACATTGCAGGCGTGCGCACATTGTCAAGGGTAGCCTGTTGGCCTTGTTAGCGTCACATGTTTGTAATGTTAAGTGCAGAGCTACATTGTCGAGGACTGCTCATTGGACGGTGTGTGTTCCCTTGTTCCATCCGTCCTCGTCCATTCAGTGCTGTGTTTAACTTTGGAACATGCGAACATTGTTGTTGTGCATGACCATCTTCATGGGTAAATATTGAGGTGCATTATGAGGATGGACAACTTCATATTGCCAATTGCTACGTAAGAGAAGAATAGTAGCTGCAGAAATAGCTAGGCATTAATCTGAGTGACTAAGCTCTTTTCAAACTTGTTATCTATTAAAAAAAAAGACGGAAAGGCGTCCCTTCCTCAGTCATTGTCCATATTTTTGTGCTGTTTTTACTTACCAAGCATGCACCAACAACTAGCTCAGCTTTCACTTCTAGAAAAACAAGTTTCTTAAGGTGAGATAAAACTTCTCTGTAATAAATTACAGCAGTGAGATACATATTCCGCTGTAGTTGCTAATGAAATGATTTATATCAAGCGAGTGATTTCTAGAAAATGGCGATTTACTTTCACACCCACTTCCCCTACAGCCTAAAAAATGACAAAAAAAAAACACTCGCAGAGCCACTGATCTATTTGCCCAAGGTAACTCAAAAACGAATACCTAGATGTTTTTATTTTGATGTACAGATGGCATGTTACACCATGGCGCCATCGTATGGTGGTGTCCTCACGTGATTTTTTTAATGTGAAGCATTTTTTCCAGTGGCTCTTAGAACGTTTCTATCTATCTATCTATCTATCTATCTATCTATCTATCTATCTATCTATCTATCTATCTATCTATCTATCTATCTATCTATCTATCTATCTATCTATCTATCTATCTATCTATCTATCTATCTATCTATCTATCTATCTATCTATCTATCTATCTATCTATCTATCTATCTATCTATCTATCTATCTATCTATCTATCTATCTATCTATCTATCTATCTATCTATCTATCTATCTATCTATCTATCTATCTATCTATCTATCTATCTATCTATCTATCTATCTATCTATCTATCTATCTATCTATCCAGCCGCTTACGTTTGGGTGCTCTCGTGGTCACCCCCTTAACTTGGCGTGAACCAAAATTAGCATAGGAGGGTAAAATGGTTTGACGTACATTACGCGCTGGTCAAGACATGAATAATGTCACAATCCCGTCGCATACGTCGTCAAACACTTCCCGCCAGACAATGGCCCATACCGACGGGTGAGTTTGTGTTGCTGGCATGCGGGTATGTGCGAAATGTGATTGACACTTGGTATATACTTAGGAACGACTAGAACACACGTGTGTAATTTTAACGCGTGAGCGTCAAGACATAGCTGACATGACGATATCGGTAGCGTCGACCCGACGAATGCAATGAATAAATGTCAGAGTCTTAGCTGGAATCGAACCCAAGCATTCTGCGTGGAAATGAAGCATATAACTACAGAGCTACGCCAAGCTACGGAACTACTTTTCAAATAGATGCTGATCTTTGTGAAACGTGAAAAGTGGTTGCAGTGCTGCCTATATCCAATTTTATAAACATTACATATGTACTCCTTTTATACAGCCGTCACATCGTGTTAACGTCAATTCTGGTTAGTTGCCATGCGCTGTAGTTGGTTTATGTAGCAGTGTCTAGGGACAGCACTCTTGCGAGCATCAGCGCTACATATCAGAGTTCTGCTAATACGCAGGCTCCAGTTGGCACCGTTGCGAAAGTGCAAACCACTAGTTATATAAACATCTGCAACTCTTCAGCATATGACTGTGCGTGCAACATTTGTACATATATTTAGCGTCATTTTATGACGTGTCGCTACATTTAAAAAATGCAACACGGTCCCCTTCCCTCCGCATGCTTCGCATAACGTCGATTCTCAAGTACGTAGCGTTTGCCGAATTTTTTTTCAACACACTTGAAATTCGTCTAGATCATGGGTATTAAAACAGGGCCCACAAGGCTCTTAGTTGCGGCCCACGGCCCGCACAGGGACTATTTTCACATTTTAAGAAATGTTCTTACTTAGTGTGTTTGCGAGCTGTATGACTGCTTTAAAGCGTTGAGTCCGTGAGGCATCCCTTGTGGTCACTTCGTTTTGAAACATAACCGTGCCAAATATAATGTAATGCTTCACGATACGCATTCAGGTTAGAGCGATATAGGAAATTGATGACAACTTGTTTTCGGAATCCTGGCACCGAATATCGCTTAGATATGACCTACGTATGAGCCATGGGAAAGTTCTTTTCTGTTTTCTAAATTGCACGAACTCCCCCCCCCCCCCCCCTTTCGCTACTACCTTTTTCACTACGCTGGTGCTTGCGGGAATAAAGAGCGTGACATCAGCCCACTGTCTCAGGTGTGGTTGAAACCCATCGACTAGATGTAGCTTAGCTTGTGGGAATTCTGAAGCGAGTACAGCGCAAAACTGGGAATTAACAAGAACAAAAGACACAGGACGAACGCTTTGTCAGCGTCCGTGCTGTATCTCTCTTTCTTGTGAACGCGTGGCTTTGCACTGTCATGCTTCTGAAAATGTTAATAATGTCAAGGTGATACGTTGCAGCTGTCAGGGCATAAACTGCCTCGTTTCCTGAGGCACGAGTGTCTGGCGGCATCTACTGGAGCGTGAATGACTCTTCCTGAGCCGAAATTTTACGGTCCACCATATATAAGTATACTTCTCGTACAACGGCTGAATCGGCGTTCGTACTCTGCACCAGGCTGAGAGCTCTGCGGAAGTCGATGAGAATGGTTCAGCTAGAGGACACTCGTTAAATGGCACTTCGTACGATGCTAAAGCTTCTGTAGTCCTCAGAATGGCTGTGGACCTTAGAAGGCTTTACCTACTCTACCTGCAGAGATGATTGTCTGCCAAAACCATGTAGTACTCTCTGCGGCTACAACTGTATACGACAGGGCCTCACTGCACAAATCTGATATGTATAAGGCCCACGATGGTAGGACACCTCTTTGGGAAATGCTCAGTTGGCTGTTCCGACGCGCGCATGGAGAAGATGATAGCTACCTTCTAAAAAGTCTGAATTTTCTACAAAACGTGTGGATTTAGCAAGAAAATAACTGACCTTGATTACCTGCCAAGTAAATCACTGCATGAATTCGAAAAAAAGAAAGCAGCAGAATACCTCACCGTTACTGTACAAGCACCCTTGTGAGGCTCCTTGTAGTATAAACTGCCCTTCATATTTGCGCCAATTGAATGATTCGCTTCCCAAAGACACAAATAAAAAATCCCACTAAGGTTTACGCTATTTAGAAAAATGCACCCTACAAGTGATTCAACAGAACATTGCCACTGTTTCTTTTATCATAGACAATTAAGTACCTTGTGTGCTGCAGGAATCAAAAGTCAATGTTGGAGCCGACAGACGGAAATACAAAGTGCGGATAAATTTAACATGCAGGAGAACGTGCCTCAGACAGACTGGCCGACGTTTCGGTAGGAGGATGGCAAATTTTTGTCAAAGATGCCTTGTGACCATTGGTTTTCATCAGGTTAATGTTGATGTTATGTTCCATCGACAAATGAAGTGCACATAGAAAACATTCTCAAATCACGAATCGTAATTTACCGCTAACCCTCAAGAGGGAGATATATAACAGCTGCATCTTACCGGTACTTACTTGCAGAGCAGAAACCTGGAGGCTTACAAAGAGGGTTCAGTTAACATTGAGGATGATGCAGTGTGCAAAGGAAAGAAAAATGAGATTTGTAGCCTTAAAAGTGATAAGGAGACCAGGGTGGGTCAGAGAACAAACAGGTGTTATGGATATTATAGTTGAAATCAAGAAGAAATGCACATGCACCAGGCACGTAGAGGGTAGGCAGGATTAACGCTGGTCAGTAAGAGTAATTGAGTAAATTCCAAGAGAATGGGAACGCATGAAAGGGAGACAGAAAGCTAGGTGGGAGGATGAGATTAAGTAGTGTGCCGGGATAATGTGATCCCAGCAAGCACATGATGTTGGTTAAATAAAAAAAAAGAGCAGCCCTCTTAGCGGCCGTGCGCGTAGTTAGGCTGATGATGTCTGCGCTGAAAAGTACCCACAATAATGCGGAAAGACAAAAAAAGAATATCAACTTACGCTTTTCTTTCTGGGAAGCCTGTTGCATTTCGTTAGCGCAAGGTTCTCGGGAACATTGAAGAACAGAGTGTAAAATCCACTGCTTCCCAAGTTCGGCGCCATTTTACACTGAACAGGTACCAGCAACCGTTCTCTCGAAGCCCAGATGGTACACCCCGATCACATGGTTAACATTAAGCCGTCAACGCCAACCACTTTTGAATCGCAATGTAACACGTATAACTCGCTGAAAATTCTCTCCTTTTCACACAGGCGACATATGAAGCATCCTGCCCCGACTTCCGATGATGACTTGTGATGTCTGTCTCACATGAAACTGCTTCTTGTTTGTGGCACGTCGCACGGCGATCCGGCGTGTGCTATAGAGGACGAACTTCAACACAACAACACACGGTGAAGCTTCCACATCGCAATGTTTCCAGAGACACAATACCGAGACACGTAAACCGCTTTTAGAATGCCAAAAAACAAATACAAAAGTATCTTGTTCAATCTTTAGGCAAACGTTGTACGACACGCACTACGGCTTAGCCTAATCCACTGTTGAAGCGAAGCGCACAGAAGCGTTTTGTTTTCCTGGCGTCGGCAAGGAAACTATGTGCACCTGTTCCAAATTCGAAGCTTTCCGCAAATAATCTGTCACCGTCTTTCTCGCAATACGACCATCAGTTCTTGGTAAAACCAGTACTCAGTAAACAAAGAGGCACATGACTGCAAGAACGCGGCGTTTTCTAGAAGCTCTCGGGGCTGGACGGCAGTCTCGTCGTAAAGTACGACATCTGGTCACTTGCAAGAAAGCTACTGGAATGCTGCTCGCCGCGCCCTCTTTACCGTGTCGGTGTTCGCAAGTTACCTAACACAACATATTACGTAGCGGCCGACCAAAAAAGAGCGGAGGGTATTGTGGCTGAAGGTTATGCTGGAAAGAAGGATGCCATGAAGTATAGGTGAAACAAAACCTAAAGCAATCAGCGTTCGGGAGAGGAGGATGTGATCAAGAGGGCGAGGAAGAACATATGTTAATCGTCCCGGTAGCCGTATAGGCTTTTAATTTATGACGATCTAAGGTGAGGCCTCGTTCGGTTCGCCTTCATTTGCGCATGCGTTCAACGTGCGTGCTTCCAGGGAGCACGTTTGCTGCTGCATGAACGCCGTCATTAGCGCTCGTCCGGTCGGATAGACAGCAGTTGGCGCATAAAAATGGCCGTCTGCCACGTCAGTGGCGTCCGGCATTTTCAATGAAAGTCCCCCCCCCCCCCCTTTCCACCGGCACTGTCAGAGCGCTGACATGAAAATAGAGCTCGCGCAATAACGGATGATATAGGTGACCGGTATGTGCGATCCACGCCCACGCCCACTGATGAGGACGTATGAGCCCCACCCGTACACCATCTAGAAGCACGAGAGACAGATATCATCGTGGTCACTCTATGGTTTGACCCCGCACGCGCCCCACTCCGCGAAGGAAGTGGTAGCGTAGTTCTCGACGACGAAGTCGGAATGGTCGTCTTGTTGTCAAGCGGTGGTTACGCGGCATTGTTATCTTTCCGCTAGCTCGCAATGTCGGTTTTCACGCACGGGTGTACTTTTGTAGAGCTCCTACAAATTTGACTGACATCCGCTCAAACAGTCCACCTCATCCTTTGAGGACTGCTTCTTACGCGTACATCACATTTCATGAAAGCTGTGAATCAGTTGTCCGGCGACGTAGTCAGATTGGTCGGTCTGCGGTCATTTGTCAGAGATAATGGTTACCTTCGCAAGCCGACGTGCAATCTTGCTATTCACATGTTCTCCACTTTCGAGCAGTCCTCGAACTTCGATCGGTGTTGTCTCTTCCGGCCGCCGAACCTGGTTGCTGTCCGATTATAGTTGTTACAGACTTTTGTGTCAGACAAACAAGCCGTCAACACCAGCACACAGATGTCGGCGGCTGCGTCACCAACGTTTGTGCACGGGGAATGATGCACAGCTAAGCAGGTGCCTTGTGAATGCAAAAAAGAAACATGATTGCTCCATTTTCAGTATCAATGATAGCTCCATTGACCATGTGCTTGATAGTTGGATGCCCCGCAAGCTATTCAGCTCTCTTCCGCTGAGGCACACGATGCGATGTCGGAATTACAGAATACGGGGCACGCGGGAAAGCAGACTTGCCACTCTGTCCAGGCGCATAAAATTGAAGTATAAGTTACAATCTCGGGTATCGCTGCTTGCAGCGTGATTCCTCCTATATATATAGGGGGTTCGGCAAAGTAGTGCATAAGAAGCACTTGCCCTACTTAAGCAACAACAATAACCCCCAGTCACAGCGGTACATAAATGCATTAAATGAGAAGCACTCCTTTGCGTACGTCAAGCACTTTGGCGTCTATCTATCTATCTATCTATCTATCTATCTATCTATCTATCTATCTATCTATCTATCTATCTATCTATCTATCTATCTATCTATCTATCTATCTATCTATCTATCTATCTATCTATCTATCTATCTATCTATCTATCTATCTATCTATCTATCTATCTATCTATCTATCTATCTATCTATCTATCTATCTATCTATCTATCTATCTATCTATCTATCTATCTATCTATCTATCTATCTATCTATCTATCTATCTATCTATCTATCTATCTATCTATCTATCTATCTATCTATCTAATCTATCTATCTATCTATCTATCTATCTATCTATCTATCTATCTATCTATCTATCTATCTATCTATCTATCTATCTATCTATCTATCTATCTATCTATCTATCTATCTATCTATCTATCTATCTATCTATCTATCTATCTATCTATCTATCTATCTATCTATCTATCTAGCTGCTTACGTCTACTCCGAATCTAGGGGGTGCTTTCGTGATCACCCCTTCATTTCGGCGCGAGCCAATATTAGTACAGGAGGGTAGGATGGTTTGCCGAATAGGACGTGCTAGTTAAGACATGAAAAATGTAACAATTCCATCGTGTGCGTCATCGAACATTTGCCGCCAGGCAGTGGCACATACCCGTGGGCGGGCATGTGCCACCGTCACTTGGTGTCTACCCAGGATCGACGAGAACACATATGGGTAATTTTAACCCGTTAGGGTTAAGAAAGATATGATATCGGCAACGTTGACCCGACGAATGCGAATATTAAATGTCATGGTTCCGGCAGATTCAAAGCATTCGACCGCAGAGCCATGTCAGTCCTCGGATATACTTTTCAAACAGACCCCGATGTTCGTGAAACATCAACAGTGGTTGCCGTGCTGGCTATCCAATTTTATATACATTACACATGTACTGCTACCATACAGCAGGTACATTGAGTTAACGTCATTTGTAGTTAGGAGCCATGCGTTGGAGTTGATTTATGCAGCAGTGTACAGGGCTATCATCCTCGCAAGCTCCAGTGCTCCATACTATAGCTGATCGATTCTGGTGTTGCTAATACTCACAATCCTGTTGGCATCGTTGTGCAAGCGCAAACAACTGGTTGCATAAGCATCTGCAACTGTTCAACATGTGTCTGCAAAATTTATACATAAATTTAGCGTCATTTCACAGAATATCGCTCAATAAACAATTGACAACACTATCCCCTTCCGTCCGCACGCTTCGCATCACGTCGACTGCCTAGGTACGTGGCACCGGCTGAATTTTTTTTACAAGTTTTTAGATTAAGACATGCATTGGAAACCACAGGTGGACGTAATCGACCCAAAATTTCTGCTTTATGGCACGCCTCGCGGTTGTTTACACGCGTAAAGCTGAGACAATAAATAATTTCTGAGAAAAAGAAGATGGCTTCTGTTATTTACGGTGCACACAACACGTACATTCTGGGTAAGTAATGGAATGTGCAGCAGTGACCGAGCATCCAATACAGTTCTTGGGCGCATCTCGCTTATCAGCTCTAGTGATTTGCCATTGATCTCTCGTATTCGTTGCGGAAAGTCCTCTTATTCACACCCCTTTCCCCCCCTCACCCCACCAAAAAAAAAAAAAAAACGAGTGTCTCAAACGCGTTGGCTTGCACATAGAATAACTTGAATGATGACAATGCACTACAGAATCTTTGTTATATACAAATATGGGGACCATCATCTCTAAAAAATATGAATTATGCGCTGTAAACACTTTCCTTTCAGACCAGTTATACGCTTAGCGCAAATCGAATGTGGCGGCGCTTCATGGCTTTGTGCTGAGCGTAGCGCACTTCCGCGTGCACATTATAATTAATTTATATCAGTTTCTGTACGCGAACGACATTAACTCGAAGCTAAGGGTAGTTTAATTCGCCATCACAAGCGATTACCTAGTCGTCGTCCCCACCCATTTCGAGCGCGTGCATGCCATGCAAGTGCGTCGAGTGGTATTTAATGAGTTGCTACCTATTAGCAAATTTTTTTCCGGAAACAGGATCTTTATAACAGTCACGCAGTCCACTTTTTAGTTAACAACATCGCAAGCTAATAAAAGACGAAGTACGGATTGGCTTACTTTTTAAAGGTTTTCGATGGTCGAGTTGGTGAGTCATGAAACAGGGGTTGTGTTTGGGTCCTTTATGTTAGCATATTTCATGGGCGAAGCTCTTAGTGGTCTACGGCCGTCCCGCGCCCCTCCGGCGTATCCACAAGACGTTCATATCGACAAACAGACAGACGGACGGACGGACGGGCGGACAGACGGACAGACGGACAGACAGACAGACAGACAGACAGACAGACAGACAGACAGACAGACAGACGGACGGACGGACGGACGGACGGACGGACAGACAGACAGACAGACGGACAGACAGACAGACAGACGGACAGACGGACAGACAGACAGACAGACAGACGGATGGACAGACGGACAGACGGACAGACGGACTGACGGACAGACGGACGGACGGACAGACGGACAGACGGACAGACAGACGGACAGACGGACAGACGGACGGACGGACAGACGGACAGACGGACGGACAGACGGACAGACGGACAGACGGACAGACAGACGGACAGACAGACAGACAGACGGACAGACAGACGGACAGACAGACGGACAGACGGACAGACAGACGGACAGACAGACGGACAGACAGACAGACAGACGGACGGACGGACGGATTTTTTTATATCCTTTTGTGCGGTGCTCCTTAAAAAAGAAAGAAAGGTCATTCTGGCTAATGCTAGCCATGCCGTGTGCTGCTAGTTTTGCACTTCAGTTATTCTTTCCTATAGCTATACTCAGCAGAGTCACTGATGCATCAAGCAAAGTATTGCTTGCTAAAGGGAGAAGATGACTAAATACTTCGTATGTATAATACTCATATACTGAAGAAGTTCTCGTTTCACTTCATTTTTTTCATAATCAGCCTGACCACGCTAACTGCAAGACAAAGGGCCCTTTCATGCTTCACGAATAAACTGACTTTATGTTTGCCGCAGTTACGTTATCCCCGTAAACGTCTGAATCTCATCTGCCTGCCTAACTTTCAGCCTACCCATCGGGATCTTGCCTTCTGTTGGAATCCACTCTGTCCTTACTATTGTCAACTAGAATAATCTAGTTCACTATAGTACTTACCAATGCCTACATAACGAGCATTCGCACACTCTAAAAAGTCAAGGCTATGGCTACTAGAGTTTGTGTAAGACTATATACCGCAACGTTCGCCAACAGCTGAAAAAATTCCTATTGCAAATGGCTACAGATCCAAGACACATATCGAAATGAAAGCACTCAAAGCATGTGTAAGGTGCCTCACTCGTGCCCACTGACAGAAGACCGTAAGGCTTTTCTTTAGCTTCACTGTCAGAAGACCGTGAGACTCGTGCGACCTGCTAATGACGGGTCCGATGAGCGTCCGACGCGTTATTCAAAGGTCGCACGTTCTTGCCTGCTCAAGGTAACTTATCTATTGTCCATTTTTCTTTCTTCATATACACCTTACTATTAATAGTATTCCCTACTCTTTCCTTGGCAGTGTTGTCTGTTCCTATTGTTATCGTGTCAAACAAAAAAGGAGTCCTTAAAAGTTTCCACTGATTCCCTTCAACTTTCCAGTATACAGCAACGTCTCGCGTTTGATGGGGCATGTAAGACTCTTGCCCTAATGTAAACGGCATCAACTGAGAAGGTGACCCTTAATGCGTTATCATGAGAAGTCTCTCGGATTGGGTTTGATTTCATTTTGGACAAACCTATTCTTTCTCTGTCTCTCTGGGAATCACGGTTAACGAGCACTTTACCTTGGTGAAATTGCTGTGCTCGATATGCACCGTCGTGGTGAGCGGCATTTCGGTGCTGCACGCGTACAATAAAAAAACAATGGAAAGAAATAACGCAATTTTTGTGGTGAAATACTCTCTGCTTCTTTCCACAGTTGTCTTTTTAGTTGTGAATGCAACGTCCTTGGACAGTAGCAGACAGAAAGTATAGCGTGTTTGCTCAATAGTTTACTCGGGCTGTGCGAAAGCGTCCGGAACACACGTATTCGGTTCCCCACCTTTCAGCAGTGCTTTTTATACCATTTCAATAGCAATTGTATAGACAGTCTCGGCTGGTTTTTCGCCTACGGACGACTTTATGCCCTCCCATAGTAGACTGCCAATTACTCGAAATCGTTAACCACTTCGTTTCAAAACACCCTCTTACTTAATCCCTGAGCGAACTCGTACAAACATTGCCATCTCGCCTCGAAAGCACTTTGCACTTGCGTTCACGCGTCGCGAAATGAAGCCAAATTTTTGTGTCCACGGCCTCACTAAGAACGTGGTAAACTACCTCGTAAAGTAACTTATACTCTAAATCGTTAGAGCACGAGGTATTTTACCGATAGTAAAGTGTCTCGTACTCTAAATCGTTAACAACTTTTCATAGAAGTCTTGTTCTTTCTCTCAACTCATTAGGACAGCTCATTGCTATACCATAGAGTACATCGTGCTCTGAATTGTCGAACGTTTGTACTGAACAGTTGGTCTCCCGTATCAACGCTCTCATAGCTGGGCTTATTGCCTAGGTTGTCTTTGATCTGGAAGAGCTCTCTGCTCTACCATAGTAGAGCACATCGTGCTCTAAAGCATCGAACATTTCCCTAAACAGTCTTACGGGGTCAGCTCACCACAATGAATTTAAAGGCTGTTGCACATGTTGCGGTCGTCGCAAAAAAGAGTGGTTCCGTTCGCTCCATTCACTCAGTTAGCCACCGCCCCTTATAGCTATTTTGTCTCACATTAACTCCGAATTCTCTGCGATTTTCACTGTGATAATGAGGCAAGCAACGTTTCATGCCGCCGTTCTTTGTGACAAATACTGCAGAATTTCGCAAACGTAATATCCCAATGCGTGCTTTATGTTATTAGGTTTTCATGAACATTAACGAACAGCACGCGTGTTTCGTCATTAAAAGACACTTTTTAATCTAATTGCAACGTCCGCCATTAACAAAACAAACATGTCGACGCAATCTCGACGGCTTGACCCTATTTTGCAGGTTCCCGATTAAAATAATCTGCACGCCGCAACGATCACAGGGAGAAATTTCCACCATGTTGGTAGCTCGCTGCAGACCACTGCGACGGTAGCGAACTGCCTTTTTTTTTTCATAGCGAGTGAACGCGCAGTCTGAAAATTGTTGGAAAAAACTGCGCTACAGTTGAAACGAATGAGGCCAATTGAAAGGAATGTGCCAAAAAGTGAACGACCCCAACGCGAAGGAAGAAGAATTCTGAACACTTCGTGCTAAAAAAATACGTTGAATGTGAAGTAGGCTTCGTATACTATACCCCACTGACATGTGCCAAGGAATACATTGGGCGATTGGGAAGGTGCATCAACGAGCGGCTCAAAGAGCATTGGTATGCATGCCAGCAGACAGCCATCACATGTAGGTAACCTTTCTATGCACTGCAGAGAGTGTGGGTTCAGCCCAGTGTTAAAAAAAAACTACAATTCTGGCCAATTAAAAAAATAAGACTACACGCAAAATTTAGGAAGCTTTCACATATCAGACAAAGAAAACGCATGACTCAGTTCCAGCCCTAATGCACTAACCTCCCCGGAAATCAAATTCATCAGAAGCCAGAAATAGCATTTCAATCAGTATACTCGAATATAAGAACTTTGAATCAGCCCCACATCTGGTAATCGTAATCACCCCACGTGTTGCACCTGAGGACCGTGGAGCAAGATTGCCGAGCCCCACCCTCTTCGTAAAACAGTTTTTTTTCTTTTTCTAGAAAGCCTTTATTTTTCCTAGTTCGTTCAATAAACTTCAGTTGATAGTTTGCGCTTGTACTGTCCACTTCATTTTTTGTTTCCTCCGTGACTTCGTTTTCCGCTGCAATAGTATATAGCGCAATTTTTTCCAGTCACGAAAAACCAACTAGCCCAACACCTCACTTTGCTGAGAATTGCTACTTTTTATGTAATGTGAAACGGCCGTAAGCCATATAACGTCTTCGGTCGGCTACAAGATTGTGACAGCAGCTGCCCCCGAGAAACTTCCGGCCACTTCAATGATCACTCTCCAACAGCGTGTTTTTTAAAGTTGTGCCTGAGCAAGGAAAGACTTTGTGTACGCTTTCAGAAAAAGAAGGCGCCTAAAGTTATTGGCTAAATCCTGTAATATTATGAGTAGCTTCGAAAAATACTCATTTGAAATACTTGACCACACACTGGGGGAACAGTGTCGAAAACGTACGCGTTATTCGCCAACGCTATACTGCTACGCAATCGCTGAAAACCGGACGCCTCCAGCGCCTGTATTTGTAAGCGAAAAGGTCTCATGGTAGAGTACCTACTGTACAAGAGTCATTCATCTTATGTTCTAAACACGAACGCTGCAAATCAAACGTACACGTCGAGATTCCCACGACAAGCACACTTACAAGGTTCCGGGATCCCGCTTCACGTATGAATTGGAGGCCAAGTTATCGGCACGCTCCATCACCAGAAGGTCGTGCCTTGGTCGAGGGTTGGGAGCCCCGACACATTTTGTAACACGTAGGTTCGAGAAGTTATTCGCATTGTACAGCTACTTGTTTACCACGTGAAGAGAGAGAGAGAACTCTTTATTAAAATACATATAATCGTACATGCGTATTAGCAGTTGGCCATACAACCATGTATTTCCGAAAAAAAAAAAAACGTCCTCTGTACTCATACGGGCAAAAACGCCAGGTTCCTGGCATGCCGTCAGTCGGAGAGGTTTCTTGCGGAAGCAGTCTAATATTAGAATAAATGGCTTGCACTCTTGTCACTAAAACTACCGTGTTGAAAAATTCACACTCAGGGAAGCGAAGTTTGCCTTGTCACGTTAATGTTTTTGGTACATGGCATGCAGGCTCTTTCGTTGTTTGTGAACATAGAAAAAAAAAGCAGTGGCTAAGCTTGGCTATGCCAAAATATACGTAGCGTGAGCTACGAACGGTTGAACGGACAAACGAACGGGCTAGCATGCGAGCTCACGCGATTTAAGCGACAGCCCACCTGTGACCCCTGTCACTCCAGGTCCTTGCGTTCAGGACATCACCGGATCGCCAGCTCTGCGCCTTGAGACGTCGCTGTTGCTCGGGCGTGCGCAGAACGGCTCTCGGTAAGCGGCACGAAACTACTCGACCTCGGCCAGTGCAGCTTATACCTTACAAAACTCGTATGGTCCTTAACAATTTCTGCTGAGACGAATGTAAGGCGACATCAATCTTCTATTTCGCCTCCTTCGATGTAATACTGATTCTTTAGTTTCATACACTTTTTGCATACGCTCGATGGGATGCTGCACAATACATGGCAAAATGATGTTTAGAGAATGGACGTCGTAATTGTAGACGCAGTACTGATAATTTGACGCTCATAATTTTTTGTTCTCTCAGCTAGCGACGTTTGTTGTACCAGTCCACCGGACTATAGTGTACTTCGAAGAACGAGAAACAACCTACAGTGTCCATTAGTGAATATGCACTAGATTGAGAGAGATAGAGAGAAAAGGGTAAACATTCAAGGTTTAAGTTGAGCAATCCTGTGGCCACGTTTCAATGATCGCACCCAAGGAGGATTAAACTTTTTTAATCCTCCTTGATCGCACCACGGGCTCAACATGCCAAAGGTGGGTGCAGCTACCGAAACATCGATCAAGCCATTTCAGTTGTCCTACCGTTGTTAATTGAAATTTGACTCCACGTCATGCCTTATATATATGTGTCATGTGTGTACAAAATCCACATTAAAGGACTAAACACTTTTTACTATACCCTTGTTAACCTCACATCTGTACTGTCATATGTTTATGAAATGCACAATAAAGAAATACACGCCACTTACTACAGCTCTGTTAAAGGGTAGACATTTCAGACAATAACTCTTGCTTGTAAGGTGTCTATAAGGGTCAGATAAGGGACATGGATAAATAGGTCCCTGTTTCTCCCGCCCTGCTCGAAAGAAGCTTCCGAAGCAACCTTAATTAAATTTATTTCTTAAAATACATTGTTACAGCACACGCGGTAAGCACATATGCGAGTTATGTGTGCATACGGATGACGTCACCAATCCGAAGACGAAGTGCTGAAAGCGGGCGAAGCTGAGCCCAAGCGCCAGCGTAGAGCCGAGGACTCCGAAACGCGCCTAGATCTCGAGGGTTACGTCTGGCCTAGCATCAGATACTTGGGTTCCTTCAGCCTGGTTTGACGGGCCGTTGGTTCTCATTCTCTTCTGCCTGGCCAGCATTTCCTGAACTCTATCAGACTAAAGCACTAGAACGGTAGTCCAAGCCCTGCGCGGCCGGAACTACCTGCACGCAGGATCCTGCGAATAAAGTATTTTTTTTCTCTCTCACCAAAACGCGCTCTCGCGAAGAAGAGGCAACGCGGAAAGTTATATCTTTTTTTTGGTAGGAAGCGCACAACTTTTACATAGGAACACAAGACACAAGCGTTTAACTTCAACAAAACGGCCCTGCCGCGGTGGTCTAGTGTCTAAGGTACTCGGCTGTTGACCCGCAGGTTGCGAGATCAAATCCCGGCTGCGGCAGCTTCATTTTTGATGGAGGCGAAAATGCTGTAGGCCCGTGTGCTTAGATTTGGGGGCACGTTAAAAAACCCCAGGAGGTAAAAATTTCCCGAGCCCCCTACACGGCGTCTCTCATAATCATATGGTGATTTTGGAACGTTAAACCCTACATATCAGTCGATCAATCAACTTCAATGAAACGTTTATTGTGAACGTCAGATTAAATAAAGGGATGAAACAAGGAAAATAAACGGCAAATAAAGGCAGAACACCAAAAAGCGCACGAGCAGGGCCGTACATTTTTTATCCATTATTATCCGTCACACCACCCATAAATTAAATATCTTCCCACGTGAGCGAGTCAGAAGGTGCACTAACACACTCAAAGTCGTCACGTGTCATATCTGCTGCATCGACTATCATACGGGCTAATAAATCTCTGTCTTGATATAAAGCGCATGTGTTGTCGAAATATGGCACACATCCACACTCCTTACATTGGATCACCAAGTGACCATCGGTAGCTTTTTGCACTTTATTATGGCATCCTTTTAACCTATCATCATAGCATCTTTCAGTATGTCCAATAGAAGGGAGGCTGCTGGGCAAGGGTACTCTATAAACATTGGACAGTGCACACTCTACATATTTATTACGATGCGTAATTTGGCAACAATTCTTTTCTTTGAAAACAGGACAGGTCTCGTGACATATTTTTTACAGTATCTCTGAAGCAGACATGCGCACTAGGAAAGTTATAGTTGGCTACGAAGGGTTGCTAATGAACTGAGGGTAGCACGGTCATTGCAAGAACTGCCGCAAGGGGACAATCGCGCATATATGGTTTTGCTGTAGTGCTATGTTTAAGAATTGGATGGGTCATAGATTATGTGGGTGCGTACGTGTGTGCGTGTGTTCCTGCGTGCGTGTTGGTGTGTGTGTGTGTGTTCAGTCACTACACTTTCAGCAGTTGGTCAAGCTTTTAACTAGAACTCATGTAGCTTTAGGCGTGTTCGTACTCCACTGCAACACTCAGCGCATATCGCGAGACAAACGCAATTAATACCAACAAAATACAAGTGCTTGTATTTCGTTGCTGTTACTTGTCTTTGTCCAATGTTCTAGGGACGAAACTTCTTATGACGCGACGTGTGCGTCTGCCATTGTCGTGTTACATGCACGCATACCGTGGAATTGTCGTGGCATTGTCGCATACCCGCATTGTCGTGACACATACTCGCATACCAGTGGTACATACCCACCCTCGGGCACACATCCGCATGTCCACATGTTACGAAAAACGTAGCCCGACGTCTTTTTCATGTTTTCGGTGTTAAGAAAGCGCTGACAGCCGAAATGTGGTACATACTCTCATTTAGTCCCTGCATTGTCCGCTAGACGGCGGTACTTGTGTCTGAGGAATATATGATAAAAAGAAGCGAGATGGTGGTATTGGAAGTGTTCACTAGATTGACGGACGAACGCACGGACGGACGCGTGGACAGGCTGACAGACAGACACACACACAGACGGATGGACAAACGGACGAACGTACAGACGGATGCACGAATGGGCGCAAGTACGCATGGACTGACGCACAGAAGCACGGACGGACGCACGCATGGACGCACGAAAGAGTGCATTTACGGACGGACGGGTGCATGGATGGAAGCATGGACGAATTGACGGACGCTTCGCCTCACTCATCATCATTCATTCCGTGGATATGCTGCAAAAAATCTAGACTAGACATTTGGCGAACATTTACCTTGCTCCCCCCATTTGGTCGCTGGACATATACGCGGAAAGAGTCAAGTAGAAAAAATTCAACCCTGTTTTCTATTTTTTGTCGCTATGTCAGTGTTTGTGCACTGTAACCTTTTCAACATTTGTTACTCTCCTCCTAACAGCAGACCGCACTGCACAAGCAGAGCTATAGGCATGTGAGCGTACCTGCGTTATACTCTTCGCATCTGAACGAAGTTGCCTATCGATCGGTAATAGAACCCGCGACATTGTGCTCAGTAGCCCTATCGACTGAATATACAGTGGTACATTTCATCCGAAGTGGCAGGACGTGTTGGAGTAATTCGAGAAAAAGGTTAAGCGCCCTTCTGATTCCCGCAACTGTCGCGAGTGTCGCTTTGCTGGAAAGGTCATCGCACAACCGTCAGGCACGTGACAGCTCTTACTGCGTTCGCTTCGCGCTACTGCAGCCGCTGCTCTGCTGTAATCGTGGTCCGTCCGACGGAATACGGAAGCGAAGCACAGCAAAACAGATGACGAAACGGAACAGATGCAGTGGCTTTCTTGTACCATACGGTTTGTTCGTTACTATTTGTTCCAACTCGACCACGTACCCTACATTTGCGACAAGCTAGGCAAGAGTAGTGAGCAGAATGCAGTGCAGAATGAAGCTGTGAGTGAGAAATAGCACACCGTGACCTGAATATGAACTTGAGTGTTCATAACCCGACGAGAGGGCGTGGCGCGGTTATTCCGGCTGCTGGAAACTGCCCTACAGTGCACTCGTGGACTGCTTCATGCATAAACGTGCACGTGAGGAGGGCAGCAGAAGTGAATGCTCAACCTCCTCCACCCCCTCATCCCCTCCTAATTATCTGAGGGTGGGACACCGAGTATCACCGGTATCTCTACTCAATCGTACCTGTCCATCGCTTTGTACAGTAGGAAGTTATGACAATACAGGTCTTTCGAAGTTGACTTCTTTGACAGAATCCCGTCTGGTCGGTAATGAAAATCATGCAATTAAATCTATGACTTGTTTCATGAAAAAAAGAATACGAAAAATGACGTTTAGGCTTGGCGATGAAAGCGCTATTCACAATAAATCACAACAAATTCGTGGTGAACGAGCCTTCCGTCATGGGAGCCGAAATGTCTTTTTTCATAGTTTTTTTATTTGTGTCCTTTTTATACGTGTATGACAGGCTTTTCACAAATAATACAGCGAGGATATTTATATTTTGTTCCGGGAGCTTTTCAGTTTCCAGTTTTAACCCCAGTCAGCTGTGTAAACGAGGGTGCAAATGTAGGCCGTTATGGAAAGGACATCATAGCTTCATTTTCATTTTTGCTTCCACAGTGTAGTATGCTTTCTTTTTTTTTAACTCAAACAACGGGGTGGGAGATAAATTAAGGAAGGGGGAATCAGGATGCTCAGAACAACGGCATATAGAGAACGCCATGCTAATACTATCAGTACATCTATAGCATTATCTTTCATGCACTCCTTCACTGTAATTATATCAATTAATTAGTTCACATGCGTAACTTTAGGTAGCATTGCATTAAAAGACATCTAAATCATCACAAATATTTTGTTCCTGTTCAGATTATCTTTCACGCACCTTTTCATTTTATTTTTCTCCTCTCTCTCTATTTTTATTGTTTCTTTATTTTGTTTTCCGAATTCCACTGCCGCACGCCTCGTGGCCGATCCTCCATGGTGGGTTGTGCCATTCTTCCGAGAAACATCAACATCTTCACTGTGTGCCAGTGGCAAAGCATCACCCGTGGCAAAGCATCACTCGAGAGCGCCGCGAAAGCGCTCCCGAGGTTCTTCTAGGCCATGAGCCTTTACGGGAAACATTGTAAACAGTGTAAGCTATGCACATGTGTGTTACCATTTTCACTGATATGAGTTTATACGTGTATATCGTAATCGTCACGCAGTCCCTGGAGTACGAACATCAGGTGAGTAGTCAAGCTAACATATCCACACATAATTGTGTCCAAATTTGGCTTTCGTTCATAAAATGTATCCGAATTCTTACACTAGCTCCTCGTGTGTCCGTTGTGGGAAGGCAGCTAATTTAGAGCACATGCTCTGACAATGCCCTCATTAGTGGCAGAGATCAAGCCAGCCCGGGCAAGTGCTGCTCCGCCATCAGAAGTCACAATAAAAAGTGTTCAGCTTTGGGCCGTCCAGACCGCCCACAATGTGGTGGTCAATCAAGCTTAGGCTGCCCTTCCCAACCAACGTGAGAAGCCCTCTGCGCGCTATTGTGGCCTCTCTCATGGCTCTTTCTACCGTTTGTCCATCCATTCATAGAATTACCTTTCTAGAGCAATCCACTAAATAAATTTTCTCTATATTGTATCGTATAGGTTACTGTACCTTCCTCTGGAGCAGCGCCTTGACTTCCAACTCGTTGTTGAGCTGGCAGGAGGACATGAGCGCCGTGAGGCCCAGGGACGTCGTCCGCGCATGCTGCTGCTGCTGAAGATGCGACGGCTGCTGCCGGCCGTTCAGGGTCATGACAGCGTGGTCCTGGATCAGAGGATTTTCGGTGCTGGCCATAAAGGAGCCACCTCATTCGCCCACAATCAATTCTCACATGGCCACTGGCCACGAGTGCTATTGTGTGGGAGTGTTGAACACACTGGCTCGGTCACATGCTGCTTGATGACTGTTAGGGTCCCCGATGACGCTCATGTTGTGGCACCTGCAAGAGAGCATGAACGTACTCAGCATTGCATTGGCATGCTCATTCCCACGTTGCCTATCTCGTAGCAGATAGTTAGCTCCACAAAAGTTAACAGCTTACAATAACTATATAGAGCCTACACAAAAGCTTGGCACCATGCACTTATAATTGAACCAAAAAGTGAATCAATTATTTGCAAGGATAATTCTCTTACTAGTCGGCCAATCCCCTGCGCTGGGTAGGAGAGAGAAAGAGAGAGAGAAAACAAAGGCTTTTATTTATGCAGGCCTAAAGGATTGTCCTCGTTAGGCGGATACCTTAGTTTAGGGCCCCAGTGGCTCGTGACACACCACGTGCCCGCAGGATTAGTCGACGCTGCTCTTGCGGCTCTGAGCTCGTCAGCGCAGTTTCCCAGGAGGAATTTGAGGGTGAAGGAATGGGGCGGTAGCCCGGAGGTTGCGGGAATTCCCAGGTGCAGTGATACACCTTGGGCTTCGCTCCGCATTAGGGCAGTATGTGGGATATTGTGTGAGGTGGAAGACATAGACGATATAAAGCGGTGGGGGGAAATAATTATTCTGAAGCTTCCAATATTCAACAGCGCCCACTCGGTTGTGTACTTCTCCCCACCACATAAATACGAGTGAACGAAGAAGCACTACTCCGGAACACCACGTGCCGATAAATCCAAGTAAGCCGTTTTTTATCGGTAATAATATTGAAAGTTTACTGATGCGATTTCATTTAGCCATTCTAGCAACCTCAATCAGGATCATGGGGAGGACATCATCAGGGCTAGCAGCCAGAACGCACATTTTCGCGAACAGGAAGTGGCATCTACATTAGGAACAATGAGGGGCCAAAGTACTATCACACCCCACTTTCTTAGCACAATAGGACAATGAAAAAAAGCCCGATGCACAGTCAACAAACTTCATAGAGCGCATATTCCCCATTTGTCCGAGGGCATTCCTACACGGAGAGATTATTCGTTGCGAAAAAAAAAATTGTCGCGCTTCCCGAAAACTTGTGAGGGCAATACAAAAAGCAGGTATATCGGTTCTTTCTTCCAAATATTTTAGGGGGCAAGCTCCTTAAGGTGTGGGTCATGCGTCTCTTGTATGTATAGCCACCTCTCGTTTTAGTCTTTGCAATTTCCACTGGATGGCGGTAATTCTATGATGAATATGATGAATATATGGTGCAAAGATGCGAGATGGCGGTGCATGGAGTGTTGACTAGTTGAACGGCCGTACGGAAAGACGCACAGACAGACAGACAGACAGACAGACAGACAGACAGACAGACAGACAGACAGACAGACAGACAGACAGACAGACAGACAGACAGACAGACAGACAGACAGACAGACAGACGACGAATGGACGGACGCGGCCAGCGAATGATTCAAGGTTGACCGATAAAACCCTTCGAAGGTGCACCCTATGCACTCATTATCATTAACTCCGTGAATATGCTGTGATTTTTTAGGGGCGAAGCTCCTTAAGGCGTGGCTTGGGCATCTCTCGTAGTACGTAACCACCCGTGGCACATACCCGAAATAGGTATAACATTTGACCTCCAAGGTGGTGCCGGTGAGAGATTTCTTCTGTGCGTTGTTGAACAATCAAAAATAGTGCTCAATGTACATGCCAATGGCTGCTAATGGGGAGTGAAAGACAGGAGCATTCGGTTTTTAGTCAACGCGCACGCTGCGATCCCCATTAGCAGCCATTGGCATGTACATTGAGCACTATCGGACAAGAAAGAGTTGCTACATTATACTCGCTGGGCGTAACCTCCTTAGTTTTAGAAAGGTTTAGCGAGCGTTGAGCCGCAGGGCCATGAATACAATGAACTAGTATATGCCATGAATGAACTCGAGGTGGTTAAAAATGGGAAGTAGATATGAAGCGCAAGCCGTAAGAAAGTAAAAGCTGAACTCTCCGCCTCTCATTTCCCATTAGCAGCCATTGGCATGTATATTAAGCACTATCTGACTGAAAAAGTTTGCTACGTCTTACTCGCTGGGCGTAACCTCCTTGGTTTTAGAAAGGTTTAGAGAGCATTGGACCGCAGTGCCATGAATACAGTGAACTAGTATATACCATGAACTCAAGGTGGTTGAAGGTGGGAAGTAGACCCGAAGCGCAAGCCGTAAGAAAGTGTGCGTGTGCCACCTCTCGTTTAGTCCTTGGAAAGTCCACTGAATTGCGGTGCTTCTATATGGGGAATATATGATAAAAAGATGCGAGGTGGTGGGACTTGGAGTTTTGAATAGATGGACGAACGGACACACTGACAGATGCATGGATGGACGCATGAACGGACGCAGGGGCGGATGCATGAACGAACGCAGGGACGGGCGCACGAACAGATGCATGGACGGTCACACAGACGGACGCATGGACGGACGAATGCTTCGCCCCACTCTCCATTATTCACTCCGTGGATATGTTGCCATTTTTTTTGGAACATAAAACGTCGCTAACCTGAGGTCCACTTTCTAATCTTTATTTACATTGTCGATAGTGTAAGTGCACACCAAAATTTGATGAATGAGCAGTTAATTTTATATTGGTATGAGAATGAAGAAACGCGTCTGATGATTCAGGCATGACATATCGATAAAGTGGTAGCGCAATCGTAAGGGTACCATCGATTAACTTGCATAAAGATGAAATCAAGCACTTTTCCAGATATTTTTCGCACAGACCTTCCTGCGTGTCACATCTGTAAGTTCGCCTACTGCATGCGCATTCGCAACTAAGCTTTCGTGCCTTCTTTCTCTTCCCCCGTCTTGCACTTGTTCAGATGTTAGGAGGCGCTTGTGGCGTCTTGACCACGTTCTTTTGTTCGTATTTGCATTCTCTCTCTCTCAAAATTTCAAAACGCAGCTCCTCCATTTCTTTATCATAGAAAATTTTCCAGTTTACACTTTCAACGCTTACTTCACAAAGCAATGAATTTCAATGCAGTCTCATTCCTTCATTCTGTCCACCATGATGGTGGTGTGTAAGGTGCACCACCTGGGGTCCTGGTAACGTGCGCCATCTAAATGCGACCGCCACGACCGGAATTCGATACCGTCATCCGAAGGTAGCCGGATTGAATTCTGGCCTCGGCGCTTACATTTGGATGGTGGTGAAATGCTATAGACCGATGTATTTAGATTAAGGTGCACGTTTAAGAACACCGGGTGGTCGAAATTTCCAGAAGCCTGGCCTACGGCGTCTTTCATCATTATTGTCATTATTTTCACTCTTCTTGTTTCTCGATTCCTGTAATGAAGACTGCTGCGGTTGTATATCGGATTTAGTGCCCGGCTGCTGAATCGAAGGTCGCGGGTTCGCTACCGGCCGTGGTGGTCACATTTCAATGGAGACCGAACGCTAAAGGCCTGTGTACTGTGCGATCTCAGTACACGCCCACAACACAAGACGGTTGAAATTTCCTGAGACCTCCACTTCGGCGTCCTTCATATTCATATGATGGTTTCGGGACGTAAAACCGTATCATTTACTCATTCATAGGATGGCGGCAGACGGTGTACATGTAAACGTACACGTCAAGCTCACCAGCTTTCAAGGTTGACCAGCCAAGATGGACGTGATGTCACTGTTGCCCCAACTTTGTTACTCTGCGTTGCTGAAGCACCACCTCACTGTCCGCAAAAACGCCTCACCAGGTGAAGCCGCACGGCACACACCGAAGAATTTGTTTTCTTCAGTCTTTTGTCCCTCTCTTGCCAATCTTCTGTCGCTTTTTGCCTACCGTCGTGGGTATCAAACGAAGGTTCAAAAGAAAAGATAGACCCCTGGTTTTGATCCATCTGTTAAGAGATCAGAGGCCTCGTTACCGACGGCCACGTACAATAGATAATGCCCACGTAAGCGTGCTACCTTTCGGACGCTTGAGGTACGACCTTGTTGCCTGTCCAGCTGCGGTCACTATGTGACCGTCCCCAATGAAATACAGCATGACTGATAATGAAAGTGCACTCGGCGTGCACACTGCACCTCCACAGCGCGACTCAGTGCGTCACGCAGAACCGAGTCGTTAACGTCGCGCCGAGGCGGAGTGCTGCAGTGAGGGCGACGAGGTCGATACGCGCGGCCAAGCAATGGAAAGCGAAGAACGAACCAAGCGGCGTTACACTACGCGCCCACTTCCGAAGTGCGCCGAGTGTCGGGTTATTTACGGAATAGTCTCGCCATGGTCCGCGTGATTACGTGCCATCCCGATCGCGCTGGATTCACCATTCGCGCTATACAGTGAACACACGTTCACCGCGGTGACCCGATTAGATTTTGTCCGCCTGACTTGTCGCACCATATCGATTTACGCTCGAAGCGAAATGCATGCTACAGGCTGGCGTATTTTTTTAGATTTAGGTGCACGTTTCAGAACATCGTAAAGGTGGTGGGGACTTCCAGAGCCGTGTAATACGGCGTCCCTTCTCTTTATTCTTGCTATTATCACAGTTCCTATTTCTCAATTCTTAGAATGGTTTCCGCCGTGGACTCCTGGACAACTTTGGAAGATGCAAAGACAAAAAAAAAACCTCTTCGGTAATCACTTTCCGATAATATGGGTGACCCCCCCAGTCTGGTCACGTGACGTCACGATAAAATAAGCTCTCGATTAGTCGATGCGAGGTCCACCGCGGTGGAGCAGTGTTTATGCTGTTCGGCTGCTGACTCGAAGGTCGAGGTTTCAATCCCGGCCGGGGCGGTCGCATTTCGATGGAGAGGAAAAGGTAGACGCCCCTGTACTGAGCGATGTCGGCGCACGTTAAAGAACACCAGATGGCCAAAATTTGCAGAGCCCTCCCCTACGACGTCTGTCGTAATCATATGGTGGTTTTCGGGACGTAAAACCCCAGATATTGTTATCCGATGTACGCGACCGTCAGTTCTGAATCGCCTGCTGCCTTGATTTGCCATGCAGTGAAGACCCTTTCTGCTTTCTCTATAGCGTGAATGTAGCACGCGATCAACTGATTTCTCTTCATTTGCACGTTCTTCGACCGCGCAAAACGGGGATAACAGCGTGTTGTCGAAAAGCACGAAATTCTAACAGGCTTTCATTGCCCACGTTTTTGACAAAAAATACGGGGCGTAGATGATTTAAATAGTGCCTGTACGATGGGCAGTGAAGGCAAGTGATAAACCACTGTATCGTTTTACTACTCGGAATAGTTAAGGCGCCCTTCCAGAAATTTTGGCGGTGAACTTATATATGCTCTCCTGAGCTCCCCATGATACTGTCATGAGCTGCAGAGTTAAGGAAATGAGATAGAAAGAAAGTGTGCAGTTGCAATACCTACGCTGTAATAGATAGATAGATAGATAGACAGATAGATAGATAGATAGATAGATAGATAGATAGATAGATAGATAGATAGATAGAATGTTTTTTAACTACTCATGCAGACATTTAGGCGATACCGTGAATTATATAATGATGTGTCACAAACTATGTTGCGCAGCGCAGGTGCTCAGAGAGAAAGGGGCACCATCGACGATCTTTAATTCTAACATTGCGGCGTAATACTCTCCCAACAAAGGCCTTGCTTACGACGGAGCGCTGGGATCTTTTCTTTAGGGCAGCTTGCAGCATACGGTTCATTAATAACAGAATAAACAAATACCAGCTCGCTTGAAAAGTGTTAAATAATTTCTGGCAATATTTTTGAGGTTTTCATGTCTGTACAACTTCTCTTGGGCGACGTGGTAAAAGTAAAAAAAAAATTGCCCGCAGCTTCCCTCGGGGGAACACTGAGGAGGATGCGGAGCATATAATTGGTTAACGGGGTGTTAAAGTGCGACTTACTTGGGTCGATGGCTAAATTGGTTAACGTGGTTGTGAAATGGGGTGTTAAATTGCGACTTACTTGGGTCGATGGCTAAATTGGTTAACGTGGTTGTAGGAGGGGGTGTTAAATGAGTGAACACGTACACACGTATGCGAAAGAGCGGCGCTGGTCGAAGGGACGTCGATCATTGTGTTTGTGGATTCGTTGGCATTCATTTCACGGCGACTTCGGACGTCGACGCGCCGTACAAACCAACGGACGAGCGGCAACTGAGCGAGCGAGCGCCGACCTTGAGTATATATACAGCGCGACGGCGCATGCACTGTCAGCTGTTGAATGTTCTCGAAGTGCGACGCCACATGCGCGTCCACTGGAGAGAGAGAGAGAGAAACAACTTTTATTGAAACGGCAAGTGTTAGAGGAGTTGACTCCCCTCCCTTAGATGGCAGCTAGGAGTCATTGGGCCCTAGCGGCATCTTCGGCTTGCCTGATGACCTGTAGTTGGTCCTCGATGCTTGAGCTTAGCAGCGCGGTCTCCCACTGCTCCGTATTCATGTATGTGTTTGGCCCCTTCACGATGTTGGGGCAAGCCCAGATAATGTGTTTGAGGTCCGCCCGCTGATTGCAGTGTTTACATCTGTCTGAGTAGAGGTCCGGGTAACAATGATTATAAGCGATTGGGTTTGGGAACGTATTTGTTTGTAATAGGCGCCACGCTGTCGCCTGCTGCTTATTTAATGAGGAGTGTGGTGGCGGGTAGTGCTGCCTCCCTAATCTGTAGTGCTTGGTAATTTCGTTGTAACTGAACATGCGGGGAGATGCGGGCGCTTCGCGAAGTGATCGGACGCGACGCTCATCGGCTCCGTCGATTTTCGGCTGGAACCGTGCTCTCTTCAATGTGGCTCCTCTAAAACTTGTGTGACTGCATCTGCCAAGTCAGCAAGATTCTGGGGACACCGATCTCACCAAGGTACGCCCAATTTTCGGCCACTTCGAGCAACTTTGCATCACAACGTAGCGAACGAGCTAAGCCTCACGGCGGCGGCTCCGCCGCTGCTGGATGCGGAGACGCCGCTCGGTCAACTCCTCAACATGGCGCTGCCTGAACAACGTGGCTATGACCCTACGACTCTGTCGTGGTCGTATATCCCGACAAATCCATCAGACGACGGCCCATCCACCATTTCGGCGGAGCAAGCCGACATTTTTCAACTCGTCGAGGGTCGGTGTCGCCGCCGAAGAAACGCGGAAGGAGCGTCTGCACTGAAAACTCCTCTCAACAATTCAGCCACTGGAGACGCTCGCGCTCCATCTCCTAAAGCTCCACAAAAGACTTCACCAGTCTCCAAGTGGACGCCGAAACCAACGGTCAGGATGAATCCTGGCGACTACGTGATCGTGCTCAAGCCACGCATCACAGTAGCCCTCAAGGCAGCGTTTCAACAAGGTGAGCTCGGCGCTGCCATTTCCCAACTCATCGGAAGGCAGCACATGAATGACATCAGCATTTCTCCCAATTGGGAGCAAAAGATCATCATTTGTGGCACACAGAATAACGAGGTGGTTCAGAAACTGCTGTCGGACTTTCAAATCAACACCAGCAAAGGACCGCTGCCGCTTCGCGGTCACCTCAAGCTCACCGGTGATGTGTGTCGCGGCGTGATTTCTGTGCACAACCTCGAAACCAGTGCGTCTCTGAAACATAGTGTGCAGTGGCGTGGCGGTGAACTAGTCTATGCGCGCAAGCTGGGGAACTCCAACGTATCTGTGTGGACTTTCGCGGGAAGGAAGGTTCCGCGTTTCGTCCACTATAACGCAGAACTGACTCCCGTCAGGGAGTACAAGAAGACAGTGCCAGCGTGCTACCGCTGTGGTGCACTGGGGCACCGGGCGGATATCTGTCCCAACCCGGTCACCGAAAGATGCAGCCTTTGTGGCCAAAACGTGGGCGCTGGTCCTGAGGGGATGGCCCCCCACGAATGCAACCCAACGTGCATAGTTTGCGGGGGTCCGCACCTCACCAGCTCCCGCGAATGCACTGAAAAATTCATCAGGCTTCAGCAACCAGGGTCCAGGACATCGGGGACCCCAACAAAACCAAAGCACCGGTCAACTGGCAAAGTGCCAATTCCTGGCAAAGCAGCAACGGCAACGCTGCCACCTGGCGCGGCGGAATCTCCAGCTCTCGGCGCTCCATCTGGCAACGCTGCACGCAACCAACCCAAGGTGGGCAGTTGGGTGGAGGTCGCCTCCTCTCCCTCCTCTCTCTCCTCTCCACCTTCTTCTGCCACAAGCACTACCGAAACACAAAAACTCAGGCATGAGCTCGCCCTTTTGCGATCTCAGAATGAAAAACTAGCCAGCGAACTTGACTCGCTCAAAACCAATCTCACTACTAAGCCATCGTTGAGCGACGAAGAGGAAAATATAACAGACAGGAAGATTCCTACTACTGTAGAGAGTCGCGTCGCGGCACTGGAGACCCAGGTGAATGCAATAGAAACACAATTGGCCGACCTCCCCAAAATTATCCACGACACCATCGCACGTCATATGGAGACTGTCATCGCACAGGTGACACAAACAGTAACTCACATTATCCAAAAGTGGATACAAGACAATCCACGCGTCCTCAAGCGCGTAGGGCCAATTAGGGACGCTAATCGCCCCTCAAAATTTAACAGAGTGACTCCAGATGAGTCGGACTTTTCTGAAGACTCCAGTACGTCAGCACAGGGTGCTGGTGAGCTGAGTAATCTTAACAACACAACCCCACCCTCTATCTCCGAACATGGCCTCCAACCCTAGGTCGCGAGCCAGAGCAACTCAGCCGTTGTTACTAACACAGTGGAACTGCAGAGGTCTCAAGAACCACAAGAAGCGGGCTCATTTCCGCCTCTATCTTGAGACCTTTGAGTTCCTTGTTGCCGTGGTTGCCCTTCAGGAACCCGGCTCGGACGTCAAACTCACAAATTACACTACATTTCAACACAACCCGGAGACATGTATACTTGTTCACAAGCAATATACCGCCCAGGAAGTCACACTCCCCACAACACCGCCTTTCCCATACACAATGGTGTCGGTGCTGCCTATAAGGCGATCTGACCCACCTGTTCATATTTTAAACATTTACTGTCCCCCAAAGCTTAAGAACGTCACGTTCAGCGAAACTTTCACACAAGCTATGCAGGTGGCAGGACGAGACCCCCTCCTGATCGTCGGCGACTTCAATGCCCCAAGCAGGTTATGGGGTTACCCACGAGAGGACACGCGTGGAAGGAAGCTTGCGGAACTTCTTTCTACACTTGGACTCACCCTCCACACTGATCCCGCCAGCCCAACACGTGTAGGCAACTCTGTTCAACGAGATACTTGCCCGGACCTCACAATTACACGCAACATACGCCATGCCGACTGGCTGAACACACAGGACACTCTCGGTAGTGATCATTGTGTATTAAACACAACTGTGTACATGCGTCCCTTAAAACGCCCACTTACACAAGCTCGTATCCCAGACTGGACAACTTTCCGCACCACTCTTCCTATTGTAGACCCTCTCCAGTCGGGATACGACACCTGGTCTAAATCACTGACGTCTACACTGAAACAACACGAACAGCTGATACAGCTCACGGAAACTCAAACGGACGTGGACAACCACCTCCTCCATCTTTGGCAGGCCCGCCGCAGCCTCACCAAACGATGGAAAAAACAGAAACATAACAGACGCCTCAAGAAAGGCATCCTAGAACTCACGGAGCAAGCTGCGGAATATGCTGCTCAGCTAGCCGACACTAACTGGGTGGACAGGTGCAACACGGCTGCACGCCAGATGTCTGGTCGCAACACGTGGCGCCTGTTTCGCGCTCTCATCGATCCAACACAAACACGCACGGAAACTCAACGTCACTTACATAAGGTCATGCACAACTTTACGGAACGACAACACAGCTGGCAAACACGCTCAGGGACCGATACCTGTGCACCACCAAGGACCCCCGGACGGCCGCATACTCCTACGCAGGCAAAAAGAACACGCAGTTGGACACCCCGTTCCAGCTCCACGACCTCCAGGCGGCCTTACGCAAGATGAAGCGTGGCACTGCACCAGGGCGAGACCAGGTTACGGTCAAACTGTTGGCCAATCTTCCCGACGCAGCCTACGCCACGCTCCTCAAATACATCAATAGCATTTGGGACGGAGAAACTCCTCTCCCTCTTGAATGGAAATCAGCTCTCGTGACCTTCATCCCGAAGGCAGGTAAACCTATTGACGTGGAGAACCTTCGCCCCATCTCCCTCACGTCTTGTGTCGGCAAGCTGATGGAAACGATGGTGCGCGACAGACTCTCCGAGTTTCTAGAAACACAGCACACTTTTGCGGACACCATGTTTGGATTCCGCCCTCAGAAGTCAGCCCAGGATATACTTCTACAGCTCCACCATGACATATTAGATCCTGTTGAATGCCCCCACAGTGACAAGGTAGTCCTGGCCTTGGATCTTAAAGGAGCATTCGACAACGTGAAGCATGAGGTAATCCTTGACCACCTCAGTCAGACCAACTGTGGTTATAAAACATTCAATTATGTTAGACAGTTTCTTACAGACCGTCGAGCCTACATACGCATACAAGATGAGGAACATGGGCCTTACGTCATCGGCTCGAGGGGAACTCCTCAAGGCGCGGTCCTCTCTCCCCTCCTATTTAATATAGCCATGCTTCATCTTCCCCCCAAATTGGCTTCTTTACCAGGGATACATCACGCTCTTTACGCGGATGATATCACGATCTGGGCCACGCAAGGTAACCTGGGTCACATGGAGTCATGCCTGCAAGCAGCAGCGACTGTAGTCGACGACTACGCAACCTACTGCGGACTCCAGTGTGCCCCGGCTAAGTCAGAATTTGTGCACGTACGTCCCTCCCCTCAGGACACAACTCAGCTCCATATCAGTCTTCCCTCGGGACCGATCCGTGAGGCCAAGGAGATCCGCGTCCTTGGCCTCTTCATACACCACCAACGCAAGGCCGACACCACAATAGCCAAACTTCGCACGGTGGGAGACCAGGTGGGCCGTATGGTCCGCCGGGTCTCCAACAAGCGGGGCGGATTACGAAGCAGGGATGCAATGCGGCTTGCCCATGCTTTCGTAACGAGTAGAATACTCTACTCGACTCCCTACTTGCACCTACGCAAACACGAGGATGATCAACTCGAGGTCATCCACCGTAAAGTTATCAAGCGGGCTCTCGACCTCCCTATCACCACGTCCAACCAGAGACTTCTGGCCCTAGGCGTGGTGAATACCTACCGGGAACTTCGAGAAGCCCACCTCGTTAACCAATACACGCGCCTTGCACAGACCCATTCCGGTCGCCGCCTCTTGGACCGAATACACATCAAACACAATTACTATAATGAGGAAAGGGTGAGAGTGCCAGAACCTTGGAGACGCGCCCTCCGGGTCCGACCCCTTCCCCGCAACATGTCCAAAGAAAACCACAGTGGTCGCCGCCAGGCGCGCGCGGAAGCGTTGCAGCGACACTTTGGTCAAGAGGAACACGTGTGCTACGTGGACGTTGCCGGCCCGCACCATGGGGGGTGGTATACTGCCGCAGTCATACACAACGCAAACACCATAAACGGGCTCACTTTCAAAGCCTACAGCACAACACACGCGGAGGAGGTTGCCATCGCTCTGGCTCTCACCTATCCCTCTTCTAAACATATCATCACCGACTCACGAGGGGCCTGTCGGAACTATCAGCTAGAGTGGGCTTCACCGCTTGCTCAGCGCATACTGGAACCTAGCTGCCGATACGTTAATCCAACTCCGCGAAATCTGGTTTGGGCACCCGGTCACCAAGGACTCAGGGGTAACGAACAGGCCGATCAGGCCGCCCGCGCACTCTCTTCCCGGGCTATCTCCCTGTCTTTGGAAGCCTACTCGCAATCAGACAATTCGGCCCTTTCATTCAAAGATATTACCAATTACTACAAGGAGGAGCACCGGCGCTATCCAGACCCTTGTAAGGGACTGCATCGCGCTGACGAGCGCCTCCTTTTAAAACTGTTTACCAATACTGTACTGTGCCCGGCGGTGCTAAAACATTTGAATTCATCCTTTGATGGCACGTGCCAGTTCTGTGGTGAGGTGGCTGACACCTTTCACATCGTCTGGGCGTGCCAGTCTAATCCATCTATCCCCCCCAACCCCAATCCCACGAGAGAGGACTGGGAGGCGGCCCTGCTCGGCTGTCAAGACCTGAAGGCCCAAGAGGCTCTGGTTCAACGTGCGCGGGCGGCGTTGCTTGCCAATGGAGCCCCGGAATAGGGGTTCCACCTAGTGCTGTGAGGGTAGGAGGCCAATAAGGCCCCAACCCAATCACCTCTCTGTAACCATTTAATGGTTATTAAATGTTTTCACCACCCTAACTGAACATGCGGTCTCTCTCCGCACGCGGGCTCCGCGTCATTCCTGCCCCTGCTCGGCTCGCTAACTCTCGAGCTAGGGTGTGTGCGGTTTCATTGCCCGGGAGGGAGGAGTGGGCGGGCGTCCATATAACATAAACGTCGCGCTCTCCGCGAAAGTTATTTAAGATTCTTAACGCCTCTTTCGAGACCCTTCCGTTAGCGAAGTTATGAATCGCGGTTTTAGAATCACTGATTACGACGCTGGCCCTTGTGGACGCAAGCGTCAGCGCTATGGCCGTTTCTTCAGCGATTTCCGAATTTCCTGTTTTAATGGTGCCGCTAGCAAGCAGGTGGCCCGCTTGATTTGAAGCGACTATTGCCATGTGTCGACCGTCTGTATATTCGGCTGCATCTACATATACCACGTCCGCGTCATGTTGAAACTTCTTGTGCAGTGCTCTCGCTCTTGCATTCCTCCGCTCCCGGTGATGTTCGGGGTGCATGTTTCTGGGTAACGGAGGTATTATGATGCGCTCTCTGGTTTCTTTTGGGATATCGTATTTATTGCCGCTTTGGCCAGCGTACGTTATTGCAAGTTTGTGCAGGATGTGTCTTCCCGTGTTGCTTTGCGCGAGTCGTTCATATTGCGCTATCATATGAGCCTCAATAAGTTCGTCTAGCGTGTTATGCATTCCTAACGCTTCGAACTTTTCGTTAGACGTGGTGATCGGTAATCCGAGGGCTTGCTTATATGCTTTTTTAATTATGCATTCTATCTTTTGTTTTTCCGCCACTTGCAACTTGAGGTATGGGGTCACATACACTATGCGGCTGACGACGAAGGCTTGGATGAGCTGCACTAAGTTGTGTTCTTTCACGCCGTAGTTTTTGTTGGCGATTCTTCGAATCATTCGAATGGTTTGTTGGGTGTTGTTATCCAGTAACTTTATTGCTTCCCCGTTATGTCCGTTCTCGGATATTCGGAGTCCCAGAACTCTTATGTGTTGTACCTGAGGTATTGGGTAACCTCCTGCTAAGATTGTGATGTTGTGTCGTTCGTGAATGCGCTTGCGACCTCTGCTTGTAGGTCTGTAGAGTAATAACTCCGATTTTTGAGGAGAGCATTTTAGGCCATTGTTCTCCACGTATCGCTCTGCCGTATTTACTGCTTGTTGTAAAATCTCTTCTATGTGACCGTCGCTCCCGCCCGTCACCCATAGGGTGATGTCATCCGCATAGATACTGTGCTGAAGCCCTTCGACGCGTTCCAGCTCTGAGGATAAACCAAGCATCGCCACGTTGAATAGGAAAGGGGAAAGCACCGAACCTTGTGGTGTTCCCTTGTTGCCTAGAACGAATTCTTCGGATTCCGCTTCTCCGGCCGTGATTGTAGCTTTACGGTTGGTGAGAAAATCTTTTATGTAATCGTACACTCTCCGACCTACGTGTAGGTTTTGCAAGTTGCGCAATATGGCCTCGTGGGTGACGTTATCAAATGCCTTCTGCAGGTCAAGGCCCAGAATGGCTTTTGTATCCAGGGTGTGCGTTTCGGCGTCTATGATTTGATTCTTTAGCTGCAACATGACGTCTTGCGTCGAGAGTCTTGGTCGAAAGCCGATCATGGTGTGTGGGTATAGCTCGTTGTCGTCCATGTATCTGACGAGACGCGTTAAAATTACTTTTTCCATGAGCTTTCCAATGCAGGACGTCAATGAAATGGGCCTGAGATTTCCGATGAGCGGCTTTTTGCCCGGCTTGGGTATTAATATGATTTTGGCGGTTTTCCATTGCTGGGGTATGGCGCCCTTCTCCCAGCATTCGTTTATGTACTTTGTGAGAGCAGTGACGGATTCGTCATCTAAGTTGCGAAGTGTTTTATTTGCTATACCGTCGGGACCCGGGGCGGACTTGGGATTGAGTCGTCCGAGTTCGTATCGAATCTCTGCCTCTGTTATGGAGGCGTCGAGGTCGACGTTATCCTTCCCTTCGTACTCTGGGAGTCGCGCCTTTGTGGCATCTCCTACGTATGTCTGGCGTAGCTCGCGTAAGAGCTCTGCTTCTGTACCTGCGTAGCTGTGTAGTATCCGTTGCAGGTTTTGTCTTTGTGTTGTTTTCGTGCCTTCTGGATCAAGGAGGCCTCGGAGAATGTTCCAAGTTTTGGACATTCCGAACTGCCTGTTCATTAAAGTGCACATGCCTGCCCACTGCTGCTGGGACAGCCTATTTGCGTAGTCTTCTATGTCTCTGTCGAGCGCGACGATTCTCTTTCTTAGACGCCGGTTGTGCTTTTGACCTTTCCAGCGCTCTTGCAGGCTGCGTTTTGCCTCCCACATGTGTAAGAGCTTGCTGTCCATTTCTTCCATTCCTGCCTCTTCGGGAACATGTTTGGTGGCTTTCTGCACGCTACGCTGGAGTGTGTCTGTCCACTTCTGTATATCTTCGATGGTCTCTGTAGCATCGTCCTCTCTTATCTTACGAAAGGTGTCCCACTCGGTTAACATTATTTTTCTACCTTTCTTTTTACGCGGACCTGCTTGTAAAATTGTGCATACAATGTAGTGATCGCTGCCTAGATTTACGTTAGTGTTGGTCCAATGAGGGTTGGATATATTCCTTATGAATATAAGGTCCGGCGTGGTGTCTCTACTGACGCGGTTCCCCATTCTGGTATCTTGTGGGTTAGTTATTAGCGTGAGCTCCTCGTGCTGCGCGTCGTTCCACAGGTTGCGGCCTTTAACGTTTTCGATGGTGTAACCCCAGGCGGCGTGTGGTGCGTTAAAGTCGCCCACGACGATCAGTGCTTGTCTGCCCGCTACGTTTAGCACTTTGCGGAAAAGCGAGCCAAACTTTACCTTTTGTCGTGGTGGACTGTACACGTTCAGCACAAACAAGCTTCCCTCCTTTTTTCGAGACGGGAGAATTTCTAGTAGGACGTGGTCTATGTTGCGTACGCCAGTATCGTGTTCTACAGCCGTTATATTACGATGTATCAGTGTGGTTACTGTAGCTTTTTCAACTAAAGTGCTATATGATTTGTATCCTGATAATTTTGCGGTCCCCCCAGTTTCCTGGAGGGCGATTACATCTGGTGCTTGCTTGGTTTTTACGAATTGCTGCAGGTTACCCCGCTTACGACGAAACCCTCGACAATTCCACTGCCGAATCGTGTATTCATTAAGCGGCGCCATGTTGGCTACTCGAGTTTTCTATGCAGCTGTTCTCAGCCGCAGGTGGTCTGCTGTACGGCTTGCTCTTGACCGGCCTCGCTCCTGCGAGTCGGGCGTCTTTCGAGACGTTTTCTAGCTGCCCTACCCTACCCTCGAGGGTGTCGAACCTCTGAGACATTTCATCTCGCATCTGCGTTATCTGCTGTTGTAGGTCCGCGTGCATCTGCATGAATTGCTGCTGTAAACCTACGAACATTTCCTGAAACATGCCTTTTACTTCTCCGAGTGTAGAGTCGCTTTGCTCATCGGCGTTTTCCTTTGCCCTTCGTTTATGCGGTGGCGTTTCTCCACTCATCGAGGCGGGAACGGGCGTCGCCGGAGCTCGAAGAGGTGTCGACGCCCTAATGGGTGTTGGCGTGGTATGGGTCATCTCTGAGTGTTTTGGGTTCTTAAGCTTAGCGTTTTCTACTTTAAGCATTTTTACCTCTTCCCTTAGCGTCGCGTTTTCTCGCTTTATTTGCTCTAACAACTGTCTGATCTGTGTTATTTCCTGTTCTAAGGCGGATCCCGCGCGTGTAGGTGTAACAGCAGTGCCAGAGACCGCGTCTGCAAAGCTCACCTGTGCCTGAGTTTCTACCGCTCCTCGGCTGGATTGCAATCTTGACGTTGCCCTGGATCTCGATCGGGTTCTCGATCGGGTTCTCGAACGGGTTCTGGACCGGGTCCTCGACCTTGGCCTGCGACCGGGCTGCTTCCGACTGTCCCCCTCGTATGGTCCCGGGGGTGAGCCTTCTGTGCGATGGCCTTCTGATCCCTGGGTGTTCTCGCTCGTTGCTTTGCCAGCTCGTTTGTTGTAGTCGTTGATGCCGTATGGTGTTTCGGCCTCCGCTTCTTCTCTTCTTCGTCGCTCCCAGCGTCTTCGCCGGACCAAATACGGTATCTTGTACTTTGCCTTGCAGCGTCTGTCTCCCGTAAAGTGAGCTTGCCCGCATAGCTGACATCTTGCTTCACACTGGTGTTCTTGCGGCGGGTTGGCCACGCCGCATCCTCTGCATATTTTTTCGTCTGGGTTGGGGCAAACGTCCGCTCTGTGTCCCAGCCTCCCCCATTCGTAGCAAATGTCAATGTGTTTTCTGTATAGCGAGCACCGGACGATGAGCGCTCCGTATTTCACGTATCTCGGCACGTGTAGTCCGTCGAAGAGCACGATTACATTGTCTGTGTTGCCCATCCTCTTCGCGTGTAATATGCTTGGGTTTCTTGCTGTCACTTGGTTGTCTATAATATCTTCGGAACTTTCCTCTTGGGATATCCCTCTTATGAGTCCCTTAGATATGTTTTCCGGCGCTGCTCTGTAGGCGCTGGCTTCGTGTTCTTGCTCTCCCACTCGGATCTTCATGATGGCTCCGTACCGCCTGGCTCGCTCTTCGGACGGCGTGCTGACGACCACGATATTCTGCTTGTAGTTTATGCATATACTGTCTTCTTCTGCTGCTTCGCGACCGACGCCAGCGGCGTTTCTCAGGCAGCAGTATATGCGTGCCTGCCTGTGCTCCGAAACGCTGAGTCCTCCTCGTGGTCGCACGATCACTTTGTAGTCTTCTGCCGGTAGACGAGGAAGTCTGCTTGCATTAGCAATTTGTCGTATGGTTCGTTCACCTTTCCACTTGCTGTCCCCAGGCGCGCCCGTCGGCGCAGCAGCGTCTCTTAGCATGGTTCTCTTCGGGCCTGAAATCCCTCCAGATGTTTTCGTGATGTTTCTTCTGCGGACTTCGCACCATCCGGCGTCGTTGGTAAAGTCCTCCGGTTGCATATCTTCTCCTTCCACGCTTACAACCTCCATCGTGGTGCTAGACGCGCCGTCGAGGCGTTCCGGGGTCGCCCCAGGCGTCCTCGTCGACGCGTTGGACCTAGCTCTCCCCGCCGCTGCGGCGGCAGACGCAATGTTTGATCTTCGTGGCGACTCAGAATTATCGGTGTCAGTGCCGAAAAAGCGGGCCCACCTTGCAATAGCTGGTATCCAGGTGTTCGGCTGAACTTCCTCCGTCGATTGGCGTAAAACTTTAGCCAAGTTTTGCAATTTTTTAACAAAAATCATTTGAAAACTGCGGAGCCTACACAACGTGCGTCCGCACTCTGCGACTCCTAGCGTCCAACCTTTCGCGTCCACTGGAGAATCAGGAGAATTGTAGATGTCGAACGCGGTGTGTAGAGGAGGAAGGGTGCACAGATGGTGGAGGAGTGAAGCGCGCGCGGTGTGTAGAGGAGGAAGGGATGCACAGATGGTGGAAGAGTGGGCAACGGCGCGACGGCGCATGCGCGCGCGTCAGCTGTGGAATGTTCGAGAAGCGGTGCGGACGGCGCGGACGGCGCACTACAAGGCGCGAGTATAAGATGCTTCCGCATCTAAAAAAGGCAGATACCACGTACAGTGGGAATCGATGATTTGCGAAATACGAATAAGAAAACTTGATATGTCTCTTTAAAATCAGCGCAACGATATGAGGTGGAGGTAAATGATGCCGTACATGACTTGCGTGTCATGATTATCATGTTCGGATATGTCGTTTACCTTCGTCGTCCATTTACGTCACGTGATACCAAATTATTATATATTTAGCTAGCGGAACAGCCGCGAGCACACTATGAGCGTGGTATGTTGTCATGTTCTTGCATGACACGCGTGTCAGGATAATCATGTTCGCACCAGTCATTATGTCGTCATGCATTGACGTCACGTAACACCAAATTTGGTATATGTGGAGCTAGCAAAACGGCTGTGAGCGCATCATGAAGGGCACAATATAGTCCAGTGTAGCGTTGACGCACGCGCACGCTGGGCACAGCGAGCTACGTTAGCAAAACGCGAGCACTCTATAGTCTGACTCCAGGCGCGACACACGTGACCAGCGTCCGTCGGCGTAGCCCGACGGCGACCGGCGCGAAATTCACGCCGATGCGTTTACCCAGATAACACTGAGTCTCCCTCTTTTCGTGACGAAGGGACGCCGGACGCGCTGAAACGCGAATGCGTCAAAGCAGCGCAGCGCCGTGCGTGCTGCGAGTATATGGCCATAGTCTCCTCTATAACTTTGTGCCCGAGCGGTCGGTCCCTCAGCGCCGTCCCCCGAGCTATTATGGGATGCGAGCGCTCCTGGCGGAGCGCCGAGGCGCAAAACGAGAGAATGGATGGCAGCTATGGAGAAAAAACCGGCTTTGAGTAACTACCGAAAGGGCAAAAATGAAATAAGGAGGGAGGCATTTTACGATAATTCAAGGGGAAGCGCTTTACTGTTTGAAGCGAGATCGGGTTGCCTTAGAACGCGTAGTTATAAAGCAAGATTCAGTAAAGAAGAAGAACAATGCACATGCTGCGGGAAAGATAAGGAAACGGCGGAGCATGTTCTGATTGAATGTGGAGATATCCACCCAGGTGTACTCCTGTATCCGTCAACTGAGCTCGTAATGGTTCTAAATTCTCTAAAGAATTACGCGGAAGTTTTCCTCGCAAGAGCGAGAAAGATGAATCAGCCACTGAAGGCTGCCGTTGACAACGCCGCGCAAATACTACAGAAACGTGACAAACTCAAGTGCTCGACCCCGGGACATCATAAAAAACTTTTGGAGGTTGTGCTCGTGAAGTTTCTCCGCCCACTTTTTCTGAACTTCGCGACGAGTGTGACTGACAAACACGACTTGGCAAAAGATTTTCATGTCAAACCATTGTCTCGAAAAGTGCTCAAGCTTTGAGCGCGAAATCAAATAACAAAGCTCACATTGCATTCTGCATACAGTGCTTGTGTTAAAAATTTGGTGTGTGCGCACTTCTTAACGTATACGCATAATCCAATGCAATGTAGACGGTTTCTAGACCGTCATAAACGCAAGCGTGCATAGGCCGCGTCGTCTGCTGTTATTATGGGATCGGTGCGGCATCTGGCGGCGAGCGCCAAAACTATAAGGGACGGATGGCGCGTATGTATTTAGCGCTAATGCGCGGGCACAAAAAAATATAGGAGGCTATGATATGGCAGGACCGGCGCCTGGCGAACGCCGGCGTGACGCGACAAAATGAACGCTAGCGAGCACGCGCACCGCGTAACGTCGAAATGTATTAACGCCTTGACTGTGACATGTAGTCATGTTGTCACATGACACGCATCTCATGATTATCATGTTTGCACCAGTCACATATCTTCGTCATGCATTGGCGTCACGTAGTACCAAATTTGCCTTATGTGAAGCTACTGAAACGGCCGCGAGAGCATCATTAGTGTAGCATGTAGTCATGTTGTTACATGACACCCATGTCGTCATTATTATGTTTGGATGTGTTATTTACCTATGTCGTCCGTTCGTGTCACGTAATGCCAAGTTTGGTACATGTGAAGCTAGCGAAATGGCTGTGAGAGCATCATGATCGTTGCATGTAGTCATGTCGTTACATGACACGCATCTAATGTTTATCACGTTTACACCACTATCATAGTTTCGTCATCCATTCAAGTCTCGTAATACCGAATTTGGTATAAGTGAAGCTAGCGAAACTGCCGCCAGCGCATCATGAGCATAGCATGTAGTCATGTTGTTACATGACACGCATGTCATGACTTTCATATTAGGGTCTGTCGCTAGTGTTCGCTATGCAGTCTTACCACACCCTACTAGTTCTGCAACATGCTATGTGAACGAAATCACCGCAAGAGCTGCAGGACCATGAAAAGTAAATCAAGACATTCATAACATACATGTCATGATTTTCATGTTATGACTAGTCAAATATGTTCTTCATACAGTCTTGTTATGCCATACCAATTTTGGTATCAATATTATTATCGAAACGGCCAGGAGAGCTAAAAGTCGTTTGCGGCTATATAGATAAATAGATAGATAGATAGATAGATAGATAGATAGATAGATAGATAGATAGATAGATAGATAGATAGATAGATAGATAGATATATAGATAGATAGATAGATAGATACGCTGAATGTCGAAGAATTTCGCTAAGAAATGCTTCGCATTGAAAATTGTGTAAGAACCGAAATGTCCACGAGTCCCAGATCTAGCACGCGTAAAAGGATGCGCAGTCTCTCTCAGACAGACAGACAGACAGACAGACAGACAGACAGACAGACAGACAGACAGACAGACAGACAGACAGACAGACAGACAGACAGACAGACAGACGGACGGACGGACGGACGGACAGACAGAAAGACAGACAGACAGACAGACAGACAGACAGACAGACAGACAGACAGACAGAGAGAAAAGAATAAATAAATAAATAAATAAATAAAAGATGAAGAAAAGAAAGGACATGTTTGTGTAAACGTTAAATAGGAAAAGAAAGTAGGGCATTTTTCAGTTTTTTTTTGTAACTTCGCAATCCAGAAACAATCCTGGCAAGGTAGAGCGAACAGGGGCTCTAGATATACGAATGCCAATTAGAATAATGCTAACCAATCATGACGCAAAATCTCGGCAAAATGAATGGGGTGGGGTCATTCGTAAAATGTCATTTAAAGCGAGCCCATGAAGCAGAACTTGAGAAAAAATATATACTACAGTGAATGATGGGTGGCTTTGCACGTGGAATAACAACGTATGACTATTGCTTTTCGTAGCTCTAGTGCGTGCAGCATCCAAATTGGGTCATCGACTCCGTTTCCAATGGCAACCATGGCGTGCATTCTGCTTACTAGTTTGGTCAGCTCTCTGCTATGTCGTTATGAGCTAGATAAAAAAGCTTAATCTCAGCGCACCTTTTTTATTTATTGCTATGTAGGATTCAACGTAGCAATAAAGCAACGTCTAACATTCTCGTTTGCTCAATCAGTTGAGCGACCACCCTGGAGAGCTGTTGGTCTTGATTTCAATCACCAAAGCAGGATGAATGTTTGGCCAACTAAGAACTTCAATCAATCAATCAATCAATCAATCAATCAATCAATCAATCAATCAATCAATCAATCAATCAATCAATCAATCAAATAAGTAATTAACTATTTAATTCCTATACATTCATTCATTCATTCAATCAATCAGTCAATCAATCGAAATTCTCTTTTTCGTCTTGTGAATACAATATGTTACAGCGAAAACTAGAAGGTCAGAGAAAAAAAGCTGCTTGGACGCAGGTATTACTAATAATGGTTATCGTTTAACCCCCCAACACCACCACATGAACATGACAGATGCTGTCGTGAACGTCTTCGGAAATTTTGACCACCTGGGGTTCTTTAACGTGCACGTAAATGTAAGCACAAGAGCCTCAAGCATTTCCGCATCCATCAAAAATGTGGCCGCCGAGGCCGGGATTCAATCCCGAGACCTACGGGTCAGCAGCCGAGTGCCTTAGCCACTTGACAACAATGGCTTTTCTTTTGTTTGTCTTAATAAACACTACACCACCATGGCGGGTCAGCTTGATGAAGCTCTGGCTACTATTTCAGCAGCAGTAACAATAATTTGTTTCGGAGATCCTAAATACTGAAGTCGTTGATAATAAGGGGTATACATTTTTTTATTTATTACACACCCATACAATACACAGTATTTCAGTAGCAAAGCTACAAGAAATTGGTAGCGCAATGCCAATTTCTTGATGCTACGCGCTACAAACGTGTGTAGCAGTAATGTAGGCCGAGCCGCTTGGCGGTTCTCGCTATTCTAACAGCGAAGCTAGCTGTTTCAGCAGTCGGATGGATGGATGGATGGAAAAACTTTATTTCGTCAGAAAGCAACTGAGGATGATTCCGTGTTAGATGGCCATCAACCCAAGGTTGGCGGCGACCTGTGTGGCCCACTCCACGACCCTTAACTGGACGACTGGGTTTGAGCTGGTCAACACGGCCTCCCAGTGCTCAAGAGAGGGATCACGCATAATATCCACCGGCGGCGGCACTATGCTACATTCCCGAAGTATGTGATCATATGTTGCCACAGCCTGACACCATTTGCATTGCGGCTTAATCTCCTCCGGGTACATTTTGTTCAACACGCAAGGGTTGGGAAAAGATCGCGTCTGCAGTTTTCTGCAGACGCATTCCTGCGCCTTAGTCAACCGCTTGTGCGGGGGCGGATAAAACCGGGAGAGATGGGCTGGTGTCCTTTCATGACATAACGAATCATTATAAACTAGAGCGGAGGTTTCAGCTGTCGGAACTTGTGCGCCGCGGCACTAAAATGCTCAGGTGGGTATGCGCCACAGGGATTGGTTGGCCGAGCAGAGCAGGAGCGGGCATTGAACGAAAACACCACGTGGTGAAGCAAAGCGTGGGAAGTGTGAGAAAGCGCAGAAAAAGAGCATGGTGACGGGGGGGGGGGGGGGGGGAGAAATGAGAAACAGAAAGAAATAAAGAGAACAAAGAAGATAAAGAAAGAAAGTGATAAAAAGGGAGAGAAAGAGAACTATGGAGAAAATTTAAGAGGATGAAGACATAAAAAGGCATAAGAATAGAAAGACGGATAAAGACACAGAAAGAGAGGAAAGGATATTGACACGAGAAAGAATAATCAAAAAGGGGGAGCCAGGGAGGAAGAGATGCAGAGAGAAATAGAGAGAAACAAAGAAAGAGAGTGAATAAGGAGGAGCGAAAGAACGACAGAGCAAAAGAGAGATAGAGATAGTGACAGAAAGAGCGAGAAAGAAAGAAATCGGTGGTGAAAGAAAAAAAACATCTAGAAAAGAAGAAATACAAGGAAAAGGGATACAAAAGGAAAGATAAATGGAATGAAATAGAAACAAGTAAAGCCACCCTGCAGCTCCGCTCTTTCAACTAGGCACCATTGGTTCAAAGCTGCAATAATTTTTCTTGAAATTAAAACAACACAATAGACATAGAACATGTAAAAGAAGCACATGGGCGACAACGCATGCTTATAACAAGGTTTATACGTCTCAACCACGTGATATATACACGTGCAGTAAATAACAAATTAGAAAAAGAAGGGACGCTAAAAATAATGAAACCAAAGCAGAGACAAAAGCCATACATTATTATCACGACTGTACAGCGTGAACATCACATGTACAAAGATGCTGAAGAAAATCAGATTTCTCTTTTCAATAAAGGTAATAGTTTTTGCGGACAGGTGAGGGATTGCTTGCGCCGATACATAATCAAGAAACGGTTCCGTGTTAAAAAATACATACTATTTAGAATGCAGTAGACTCTTCTATAGTACAGAGTGGTCAGCTGTCCTTAATACCTTTGCCAGTGAAGGAGAATTGTTTCCAGGAGAAGACTAATAAGGAGGATACGATTAATCTAAAATACCCCCTCCTCGCCCTCCGGCCCTAAACTTATTGATAACGAGCGAGGCACGCAATGAAAATACCACACCCCCATTATTGGAAGGGGATGACGCGATTGCCCCCCCCCCCCCCCCCCCACGATTCAAAGGTTTTTTTCCCCACAACCCTCAAAGAATAAACAAATTTTTTCCAATGCTGTATGGGCACGCCTGTCCATGGTGTTGCGGCTCGCCATCGCTCTAACACATTTAGTGTAGATTCAATATTGAGGACGATAAGTTACCCATTAACGAGAAATGTTAAAGTAACTTTCCCAATTGCGCTCAAGTACAAGAGATTATTAGGTGAATCAATCATGTTACTTATGCACATGCTTCTTCTATTAGCACATCTATGGAGGGATGCTTGAGAGGGGGGGGGGTAGCCGCAATAATGTCCTCGGGTGTGTGCAGTTTTTTCTGACATTAGAAGTGCACAAAAGATGTAGAGCCGTTTACCGACAGCCGTTAACGCGTTAGCTCCTCCTTCATGAAATGTCCGCTCCACTTTAGTTCTTGTCAACTTATGGCGTAATTATTACACTGAATTGACATAAAACACTACATCAAGTAGGCTGGGCTTCATCCACTTGATTGCATGTGGTGAACATTTGCTTGTGTGTTACCAATAACGGGCCCGTCATCATTATTCATCTTCTGTCGTTCTTGACACATCAATAAGGAGAGGAAAAAAATATAACGGGCGTTAGCTTTCCGAATGCGCATTACAAATTTCTCCCTTCTTTTGGTCCTCTAGTTCCATAGCAAACCACATTTTGTGTGGATGCTTAAACCGACCAACAAATTTAGATGCCGTTTTAGGTTAGTACTAGCTCTATATTACATTCTAACAATGCCATGTTAGAATTGTACATGTGGGCCAGCTCAGACCCACATGTACAACTTGAACCTCTGGGTCACGTCAGGCTGGCGGCAGCAGCCAGGACTTGGGGTCCCCCCCTCGTGCTCATGACTACTGCCACAAACCCATGCGAAGAAAGTTTTTTTCTTCAAAGACAAAAGGTGAACGCTTGAAAGCACTATGAAGTATGAAGTTTATTATGGTAGAAATAAGCCGTCCTGGATTCAGTACATAAATAGTAAGCTCTATTGTACACGTGACTTGGGCATGAACAAACAAGCAAACCAAAAAAAATCAAGCGAAAACAGTATGCATGTTTTACAGATTAACACTGAAACCCCGATTCATCTCTGTTATGTACAGAAGCACACTAGATGAAGTAACGATAAATAGCAGGAAATTGTTCCTGTTTTGAAGAATGACATGTATGCACACATAAAATAAGGGGGGCATGTTAGTACAGAACCACTACAAACTTTATAGTGATTCTTTTCTTAATTCACAGAAATGTGCGTTTAAGATAACTTTATTTGGTCGTAGCACGTAACAAACAATAGCGAGTTTTAGAATAGCGGAATGCAGCCAACGCAAGGAATAAGCGTTAGCGTTACGTGCTCCAGACTGAGCACGTGAAGAACGTAAATGTAGCCCGAGCTTTCACGTACGGACGATATTTCTGGAATATAGCGTTCAACGCTAACGCGCGTACGAACGGTGTCTGTTGAAGCGAGAGCCGTCCACTTCAGGTCTTTCTAGTTGTTAGCGTGCATTATTACACTCATTTCTTCCCATATATTGCTCGTATATGAATTAGACTTAAGGAATGAGGCTTCGCCAGCCGTATACTGCTGATATAGTAGCTCCATTTCCTTAGATGCACGGTCGGGTTGTGGTAAAGAAGGCTTAACAGGGTTTGAACACAAGGTTAGCTCATGTTTAATTGCTCAATTATATGGACACTTTCGACCGGATTTTGCCGCCGGTGTCGGCGTCGACGTCACTCACAGTATGCATATACGTATCTATATATATGGAAACGCAAATAAGAAAAATAATCCACAAAGAGACTCCGGTGCATGGAATCAAATGTGGGACCTCTGAAATGTGAGGGCAAGGCGTTAACCAATGAGATCTACAAAGGAGCACGAACGTTCACACGGCAAGCTATTTATACCTACCACTTACTGCTGGTGACTGGCAACTCAGGGGGGGGGGGGAGGTATCGTGTTTTCAGCATTGCTAGCAACATGGCGCAATGAGCGTGCGTCACCACATCGTCACGACGCAGCGGCGCGTGGTGCGTTCTCATCTCCCACATGCACTTTGCCCCCACGAAGAGGAGAGGGTTGACGCTCACTCGCGTGCCCTTATGTTGCGGTAGGGAGAATCGTCCGTCTTGGCTGGCCTTGGACTTTCACCAGAACGATTATGTGGCAGTTACCGGGTGCACAAAAGTCACTGCATTCGTTCCAGTCTCCGCTTGCAAAAAGGGCGTTCTTTTCAGACACAGCCTATACACAACTGAGACACAACTAAAATGCTTATTCGCGTTTATTTGTGCCTGTGAGTACGGCTTGTGCGTCATTTGTGGGTGAGAAACGCGGCGCACGTTTCGATCTGCTTACCATTCTGCGCGTGACTTTCCAATTTGTTGCTATCGCGTTCACTTTCTTTTGTAGCCGCGCCATGATGGTGAGACTGTAATTATTCACTTGTTTATAAGATAAAGGCAATACGGCCAAAAGCCAGCTGAGACAGTTAATAAGAGTCTTGAAGAATACTTGATTGTGGCATATGTCGAAAGAATACACATGTTTCGACCCGTCAGGCACAACACTGAACCAGATGCGGCTTCGAGATTCAGCATTAGTGAATTCCTGTAGTAGCTCAATTTGGCGGGGCACTTGAATCTAAGATGGTACCATAGGTCCTTGTTTTAGCTTTAGGGGGATTGCCTTTCGCTCTACTGAAATTCCACAAGTAGCCACACAACGCGTTTCGTTTAAGCATTAGCGTGCCATTAGCGTAGAGAAGCACGCTAACGTAACGTAAAAAGTGTTTAGTTCCCATTTCCTCTGCCGTCTCGCATTCCGCCGATGCGTGCTGGAATTGGTTTTAGACACCCTTTGCAGGTGCGATGATCTTGAGTGATGTTCTGGCTGCCATATAGAGCTGGTAAGGAAAAAAAACACATGCAAAAAATTTTATTGCAGACCAAGGCTGATGGGACGTTTTAATGAACCTTAATAATAGAGAGTTTTAGTACTGCGTACGCTGCGTACGTGGCGGCGTTGCGTACGTAAGGACGCCACGTTCTGCGTAGTGCACATGCGCAGACCGCAACGCGCACGTATCGCATTGCGTACGCAGCCGCTACGTACGCACGCATGAGATGCGTGCGTGCGTACGTATGAGGTGATCGCGCCGCTCTCGAACAAGTTCGTGACAGCGCGAGACTTCGTTTTGCAAAATGGCAGCATCGAAGGCAAGCACCGACCGGCTCTGTGGCTTAAAGTATGGCCATAATCTGGCTGCAACACTTGGATTGGTTCACATTGGCTGTCGTGTGCGGCGATGGCGTAGTGGTTAGAGCATCCGCCTCGCATGCAAGAGGTCCGTGGTTCAAATCCCGGTACCGCGCAGTTCCCAACCGGATTAAAAAAAAAAATCCGCGTGTTGATGGAACTGCATTAAGAGGCCTGGGGTGCGGCCTCACCGGCAAACACCGCCGAGAACGCACTCCCTCACCAGAGAAGGATTGGCCACCCTGGTGCAGTATCTGGCCACTACCTCCCACATGCTTACGTCAAATAACTCACGGCCCTCAGTCCCCAGCAGCTGCGAAGCAACTGACCACGGCGGCGGTCAGATCTGCAACGCAGCAGAGGGTGCTAAGAATCTCTGGATCCGGACAGGCCACCATTGGAACCTGAACTTGGCAACGTTTAACGCTAGAACCTTATCTAGTGAGGGAAGTCTAGCTGTACTATTCGAGGAGCTAGAGGGTGTAAATGGGATATAATAGGGCTCAGTGAGGTTAGGAGGACAGATGAGGCCTATACGGTGCTACAGAATGGGCACGTCCTTTGCTACAGGGGCTTGGCAGACAGAAGAGAACTGGGAGTGGGGTTCCTAACTCACAAAGACATAGCTGGTAACATAGAGGAATACTATAGCATTAATGAAAGGGTGGCAGGTATCGTAATTAAACTGAATAAAAGATACAAGATGAAGGTAGTACAGGCTTACGCGCCTACATCCAGCCATGATGACGCTTCAGTTGAAAGCTTCTATGAAGACGTGGAATCGGCAATGAGTAATGTAAAAACACAGTATACTGTAGTGATGGGCGACTTTAATGCAAAGGTAGGGAAGAAGCAGGCTGGAGACCAGGCAGTAGGAGATTATGGCATCGGTACTAGAAACGCCAGAGGAGAGCTACTAGTAGAATTCGCAGAACGCAATAATTTACGGATTTTGAATACCTTCTACCGAAAACGAGAAAACCGCAAGTGGACATGGAGAAGCCCTAATGGCGAAAATAAGAACGAAATAGACTTTATAATCAGTGCACACCTTGGAATCGTGCAGGATGTGGAAGTGATTGGCAAGGTACGATGCAGTGACCATAGAATGGTACGGTCTCGAATTCGCCTAGACTTGAAGAAGGAACGACAGAAACTGATACGCAAGAAGCCAATCAATCAGCTAGCACTAAGAAGGAAAGTACAGGAATTCAGAGTGTCGCTGCAGAACAGGTACTCGACTCTTAGTGAGGAAACCAACCTTAGCGTAGATACAATGAATGATAATCTGACGAGTATCATTATGGAGTGTGCAGTGGAAGTTGGAGGCAGGGTAGTTAGACAGGACACTGGCAAGCTTTCCCAGGAAACGAAGAGTCTAATTAAAAAGCGTCAAATCATGAAAGTGTCAAGTACAACAGACAAAATAGAACTGGCAGAGCTTTCGAAGTTGATTAATAGACGTAAGGTATGCGATGTAAGAAGGTATAACATGGAGAGAATTGAACACGCTCTGAAAAACGGACGAAGTGTCAAAGCATTGAAGAGGAAACTTGGGATAGGCAAAAGTCGGATGTATGCACTAAGGGACAAAGAAGGCAAAATAACTACCAATATGGATAGGATAGTTAAAATAGCGGAGGAATTTTACAGAGATCTGTACAGTAGCCGAGACAACCACGACCTTAATACTATAAGAACTAGCAGTAACCCAGATTACACCCCACCAGTAATGATAGAAGAAGTCAGAAAAGCTTTAGAGAGCATGCAAAGGGGCAAAGCTGCTGGTGAGGATCAGGTAACATCAGATCTGCTGAAAGATGGAGGACAGATTGTGTTAGAAAAACTAGCCACCCTGTTTACGAGGTGTCTCCTGACGGGAAGAGTACCAGAGTCTTGGAAGAACGCTAACATCATCTTAATACATAAGAAAGGAGATGACAAGGACTTGAAGAATTACAGGCCGATCAGCTTGCTCTCTGTAGTATACAAGCTATTTACAAAGGTAATTGCTAACAGAGTAAAGAAAACATTAGAATTCAATCAACCAAAGGAACAAGCAGGATTTCGAACAGGCTACTCAACAATTGACCACATTCATACTATCAATCAGGTAATAGAGAAATGCTCAGAGTATAACCAACCACTATACATAGCCTTCATAGATTACGAGAAGGCGTTTGATTCAATAGAAATATCAGCCGTCATGCAAACACTGCGGAATCAGGGCGTAGATGAAGTATATATAAACATTCTGGAAGAAATCTACAGGGGATCAACTGCTACCATAGTGCTTCATAAAGAAAGCAACAGAATACCAATCAAGAAGGGTGTAAGGCAGGGGGACACAATTTCCCCAATGCTATTTACCGCGTGCTTACAAGAGGTTTTCAGAAGCCTAGAATGGGAACAGTTAGGGATAAGAGTCAATGGAGAATACCTTAGTAACCTGCGCTTCGCCGATGACATTGCATTGCTGAGTAACTCGGGGGACGAATTGCAACTGATGATTACGGAGTTAGACAAGGAGAGCAGAAAAGTGGGTCTTAAAATTAATCTGCAGAAAACGAAAGTAATGTACCACAACCTCGGCAAGGAGCAGCGCTTCGAGATAGGTAATAGTGCACTTGAAGTTGTAAAAGACTATGTCTACTTAGGGCAGGTAATAACCGCAGAGCCGAACCACGAGATTGAAGTAACTAGAAGAATAAGAATGGGGTGGAGCACATTCGGCAAGCACTCTCAAATTATGACAGGTAGATTGCCACTATCCCTCAAGAGGAAGGTATATAACAGCTGTATCTTGCCGGTACTTAGCTACGTAGCAGAAACCTGGAGACTTACAAAGAGGGTTCAGCTTAAATTGAAGACGACGCAGCGAGCAATGGAAAGAAAAATGGTAGGTGTAACCTTAAGAGACAAGAAGAGAGCAGAGTGGATTAGGGAACAAACGGGGGTTAAGGATATCATAGCTGAAATCAAGAAGAAGAAATGGACGTGGGCAGGGCATGTAGCGCGTAGACAGGATAACCGCTGGTCATTAAGGGTAACTGACTGAATTCCCAGAGAAGGGAAGCGGGTTACGGGGAGACAGAAGGTTAGGGGGGCCGATGAGATTAAGAAGTTTGCGGGTATAAATTGGCAGCAGCAAGCACAGGACCGGGTTAACTGGTGGAACATGGGAGAGGCCTTTGTCCTGCAGTGGACGTAGTCAGGCTGATGATGATGATGACATTGGCTGTCAACAACACGTGCTTCTATTTTGATCTACCAGATGGCGCAACACGCGTCACGCTCGTTACGTACGCGTACAGTGTACTAGAATAGAGGCAGTGTGCTCACTGCCCTATCCTTGCGGCGCTCCGCCGTAGCGCACTCTGTGTCGGCTTTCACGATGCCCACCAGGGGCGCTGACGCTTGACGCGTGTTGGTTCTCTCTCTTGGTTCGTGTTGGCCGTGTTGGCGGACGGGGCTGGTTCGTTCAGTTCAGTTCGATCGGTTCGATTGGATCAACGTGGGTACCCCGTGTGCGTGTTCTGTGCTTTATGCTTGGATCATTGTGTAGTATGTGTTCGTGAAGATGCCTAACCACCGTCGAAATTACTGTTTTGCGCCCGGTTGTCGAACCGGGTACAGTCGTGTGCAGGATGCACCACAGGCGTCTTTGTTCAGCGTCCCGCGTGATGAAGAACGGCGGAAGGAGTGGGAAAGAAATCTCCACCGTGCAGATAAGAAACTGGATGAGTTTTCTGCGGTCTGCGAACTGCATTTCGAACCGAGGTTCGTTATCAAGGAGTTCGTGCACCATATACATGGCAAAGAGGTACGCATTCCTCGTGATAAACCGATGCTGTTGGAAAACTCTGTCCCCACGATTCTTCCAAATTTGCCGCAGTACCTCACGAAGAAGATGCCAAAACCGAGAGCTAAAAGGAAGATGTGTGAAAATGACCATGCAGCCGCAAAGAAAAAGAGCCGAAGTGCTCTCGAGACTTACTGTACTGAATTTCCACGGGCGGCTATTGGTGATTCAGGGGAGGACTGCGACTTCACACAGGATGACGTTCCAGCGGAGCCCGAGCATTGCTTGTCGTTTTGTTATTGTTTAAAGATTCCTTCCAAGTAATGGTGCATATCAATGTGTAAATGTCTCGATTTGCCATTATTCAGCCTTTTTTTACCCTAATATTTCTTGTGCAAATTCTTTCATCACTTATTTGTAAATAAACATTATTTCATCAATTTACATGGATTTTTATCATTTATTTTTAATTTTCTACGTCATTAACTATGGATACACGAAATATGAAAATTCAGAGGCAATGAATGGGATGGACTCTGGCAGTGAAGGACAGGAGCGGGTGTAAATCAATGAAAGAGGTCTCCGTCCTGCAGGACCTAACAGGCCGTTGATAACAATGATACTACGTCTTGTTTACAGCAATAATCACGCCACACACCAATCATCACCTAAAGTCTTGAAGCAGCGATGCTAGAATGTTAAACGTCGTGCGTGGTTGTCATGGTGGTTAAAGTTTGGGTTTAGGGCACACATTCCTGCAGCAGGCACGTAATCAAGAAAAACCCGGCGTGGAGGCTGTCTAAGGCGTTGTACTGTTCAACCCAAGGACGTGTGTTCGATCCTAGCTGCGGTGGCTGTTCTCCTGACGGAGGAGAAAAACGAAACAAGCCGTGTGTCGGCATTTCGGCTGACGTTAAAAATTCTAAAGGGATCTAAATTAACCTGCAGCCCTCCGCTATGGCGCACCTCATAGCGAAAGTGTGGCTTCGGCCCGTTAAACTCCAAAATTTTAATTCTGACATTGCGAAAAAAAAAGTGCGTAGTGTTATTCGCACCTCGGAACCGCAGTCGACATGACCGCTGCATTAGCGAAACCACTTTGAACATTTAAACGGCCGGAAAATAATACAATGTCAGTTGCTTCACGCCCTGCACACTGATAAGATGCCCCAAAAGAAGTGTCGTGCATTGCATGTCGCGAACGTTGCATAATTTCTGGCATTTCAACAATTGCGCTGTTGCTCTCTACTTCGGCGCGCAAAGGAGTTTGAGGTGACGCTGCGAGCCGCGCCGCCTCTCGGCGTCGATACGAAGTGGGTCACCCACCGCCGCCTGTGAGCACACTGTCTCTATTCTAGTACACTGTACGTACGCGGGTACTACGGCGTACTAAAAGCCGATTAGTGGCAAATGACGCCACGCAACGCAAGGCGCTTGCGTGATGCGTACGTAGCACCATTCCGCAGTACTAAAACTCTCTAGTAACTATCTCAGCGTGTACCGTTCGCAGTTTTGAAGAATGCAATACGAGATCAATTAGTGCTTTAATGAGTTGATGGGTCCATCAGTGAAGGGGCGAACTGAGTTACGTGGCATTTTACCGCAAACACAAGTAGTCACCCAGCAGCATATGCGCACTCGATAGGATCAAGCTAGCACGTCAGTTGGTTGGTTGGTCCTTAATAAATTGGCGCAAGGCACCATGGGGCATCGGCCATGAAATATTCGGTACCTTGTTATATAAACTGTATTGTTTATAAATCTCAAACTTGTTAGCAATAGATCATTTTCTAAACAACTAATTAGCTTAATTCACGAAAAAAGGTACTGTCGTCGAAGAATAGGTTTCCCTTATATAACCTTACAATTCAATTCGTTTCGTCTCACGTAGCAAATCGCATACGGCATCCCAAACGCTCCTGTGTCTAAAACCAAGTGCTGTAGCTCCAAAGGAAATAACCGCCGGAAGTAATGAATTGAATCCCATCTTTCGGATTTGGTTCATTTAAAAGCCTTTTTCTTGGACTGTTAAACAATCTGCATGTTTTGAAGAAATGATGCAGGGCGTAGAGTATAGCAGAACAATACACGGTAAAAAACGATGCTTTGCGGACGCTGTAGCGACGGATGTGCATGTCAGTGTTTGTTTTGGAAAGCAACATAAACAACGCAAGAGGTTATAGTGAATGAGAGACACGTGAAGGTGGCCGAAGTGACCGTGCCATCGTCGTCAGCACTCTACAAGGTGAAGCGAAAGACGAAACGGCGCATGAGCCGTCCTCTCTGGGCTAAATCTTCTCGCGTTCTCTTTCTCGCCCTCGCCTCAAGCTCTTAGCATGAGCTGTGCGAGCAGCGAGGTAAAGACTACGATCATGATGAGCGATGATGATGCCACGACAATTTCAAACAAAGCACTTCGCGGGACTCGGTGGCTGAAAATCGCCGTGGCATGACGCCGCAACAAACGAGCACGCGCAGTTTCCACGGCGAGTGGCCGTGGAGCCATCGATATTTCTAAATGCTCTGAGTATTTTTCAAGTTCGTGGGTAGTGGTAAAGCGCCGATAATAATCTATGTTCGAAAGAATGACAGCTTGCCGCGATAGTTATGCAGCAAGCCTCATGCCTCACCCACACCTGACACACGCGTTTAGCCGTCATTCCTGGCGACGGGCAGCAAAGCGCTCACTAACGCAAAAAACGTGGCCGCTTTCGTGAAGGTTTTCCCGTTTATTCATGGTGGCATCGAGGAAGATTGCACGGCTACGATATCCTTAAATTCTGAAATTCTGCTCGAAGCACGCACTAACCCGCCGGCCACGGTCGCTTGCGCCACCATACCTATGAAAGCAATTAGGCGCTGCTGTCTGCTACGACTCTCAAAGTTACGCGCCCGCCACACCACACGTGGCGCTGCGCGCGCCTTTCAGGGCGCCCTCTGTATGTCCCGCACGAAGTGTATTGTGCGCAAAAGTATACCAGATGGTGTATTTGGAACAGATGTTCAACGATTCAGAGTACAATGTTTTTAATATGGGAGAGCAATAGGCTGTCACCTTACTGACGTGAGGCTAGGTGTGCGTTGAGAAAAAGTGATGAACAATTGTGTGTTTAGAAAAAGTTGGGAATGATTTAGAGTACCTGGTACCCTGCTATAGGAGAGCATAAAACCGTCTCGCGGGATTCACAATTGATGAGTATGTGTTGACAAAAGTTACGCCATGAACAAGTTCACGACGCAGCAGTGACTGCGGCTGTACGTGTTTAGAACAAATATAGACGATTCACCGTGTGTTTAGAGAAAATGAACAATGGTTTACAGTACTGGTTACTTTACTATTAGAGAGATAAAGTCATTCCGTAGGCCCTTTTGACAAAAACTACGCCATGAACGCTATGGTTGCTTAGAAAAAGTGGTAAACGATTTTGAGTACTTAGGAGAGCATAAAGCCGTCCCTTGGGCCTTGATGTCCTGTAGATGCATGTTTAAGAGAATTTTATTTCTGAAAAAAGCATACATACACAGAAGACATTTGTGTGTTACGTTGTTCGTTCTCAAGACATTGCTAATATATCTTAATATGCATTCAAATCCACAACAGGAACTGTTTGTACCTGTACACAGAAATTCTAACGTGCACATAGAAAATTATGCTCAAGGGTACGTACAATTCATGAAAGGGAACAAAAGACATCTTAAAAATGCGTTTATGCTGTTTAGAAAAAAAAATATTTACAGTATGTACCGAACACAAAGGCTTCATAACATTCCAATAACAGGGCACATACACTTCGGCGCATCTATGTATCACGAACAACATGACTACGTTGTAGTGAAGACATTTGCTCTAATATACATGACAATGTTTGCATATAAATGCTATGCTTAAAAATTAATAAACATTAATGACATTCAATGCACTAATGATTAGCGCGCTTACCAGACCACGCTAAATCTACTCATGCACTCTGGCGAAATACGGATAAAATCAAAGTGCTTCTTCGGTATATAGGACTACCTTCGCTCTATAAGTAAAGCGGACTTCTCAAAGAGTTTCTAGAGCATGCCTTTTAGTATAATGTCTAGCTATTCCTAATCAAACATTTTACGCCAGAAAATTTAGCTAAGAAAATCGATCATTGCAAACAGAGCCGGAACGCTGCTCGGAGATAAGCCATTTGATGTCACGATGGATCTTTATGAATACTTTCTTTGACCCTCGGTGATACTCGGTCATACTCGGTAAGAAGTCACTTACAACCCATACCCTTACATGGTTCCCGGCTCATATGGGAAACATGGACGGAGGGATTATCAATCTCAATGAGTTGGCCCACTCCAGGCCGCGAGGGTTAGCGGTCCGCGGCCATGGAGGACCTTTGGGTCGAACTGGAGCTTTCGTAAACAGGGATCCGCCAACTACATACAATAAAATTGGACAACATTTCGCTATAGATAGGAGAATCTTTCCACATTCACATAGAAGCTAAATAGAGCGCAGATCCTTACATTGCGATTACTTCAAACAGAAACGTACCCTATCCCTGCCTTTCTCCACAAGCTTTACCCTGAGGTTTATTTAGACATGTAAAATTGTGGCGGTTTGACCACCTTACATCACATGCTCTGGTAGTGCCCTTCGGTACGCGGCACCGATACAGCACCGTCCAGAAAGTGGGACACCGCTCTACGGAGTCCGGACATAACATTGCAACTTTGAGCTGTTCAGTGGACCCATGATGCGGCGCTAGGTCTCGGCCTTACTGTCCCATCGTGGGAGCAGCCCACCGTGTGCTAGGGCGCACGCCTTCGGACTTTCACAATAAAGTTTTCCCAAACCGAACGAAACCCTCTACGACACGACAGGGGTCGCAAGTCGGCGCGCGGGCCATCGGCACAACACCAAACCCAGCCCCACCTCCCCTTTCCCTTCACTTCCTTTGTTAATACCGACGAGGCATTTTGGCCTAAGATAGGATTTTTGCTTGTAACCTGTGTTTGATTGCAAGTTTTTGACATGCGTGCCGCAAATAAACAGGGTTAGCTATCCACTTTTGCTAATTGTCTTTTCCCCAAACTTCTTTGATTTGCCTGAAAATCCCTGCTGTACCCAATCTCTCGACAATGTTGAACTTGAACCTCCACCTGAAAAGGTTGCCGACCCTTGCTCTACGAAATTTCCTGTCTGTGCCGCTGCCACTAACTGCTATATTTACCCGAAAATATACGTTCCAGTTTGCCACAACAGTGGTTTGCCACAAACTGGCACTCTAGTACTGTCAGAGCTTCTGAACTTTTCTTCCCCATATCGATGAAGAGGCAAGATATTGCACATAAATTGATCCGCAGTTCCTCAAACAGATTCACTGATACACTCTACCGAAGACAATTTTTGGCAGCGTGAGTCTGTGTGAGTCTGACTCGGAAAAGTTTTCTTTGAGTCCGAGTCGGAGCAGTCCAATGCCCAAGATGAAATTCGTGATTGAGTCTGCTTGAGCTTCACAACTTTTGCCGACCTATGGTGTATACAAACATCCCAATTTGAGAAGAAATCCCTGCGGAGCTCATTTTGGTTGGCCATGACACAGAATGCGGAGATCGCGTGTGTTTCTTTCACGATTAATGCGTGCTTCCACCACCCACGCACACTGGTTATCACAATGTGAAACATCACGCCGCGCGGGGGATGTTATTACGCTTCTTGCCCGTAATCGGTTTGTCCCGTGACCCCAATCAAAATCGAAATTGCTGCGTGGAGTCAGCAGGCGAGGTCAAAGATCGCCGATATCACAAGAAGCCGATGTTCGCGAGCGTGCGTAAATAAGGATGGAAGAAGCGTGGGTGATCATTGCTTGAGAAGAGTATTACGTCACGCGCAAATCGGCACTTGCGGAAACCAGGTCAGATAAATAAACGTGCATTATCTAAGGCCGAAAACCGCTGTGCGCCTGGGAACAAATTTACCGCTGGCAGTTTGAATGGGCTAGTTCCCAGAAATTATTCGTGGCGATCTTTCATCCTGATTCGTTGTTTACAAGCATTACTGAGAGCAACCGAGAAGTGCTTGGTTGTCACGGCTACGGGTACTGAGAGGCAAGCATGTAGCTCACGAGGTGTTTCATGATGATAAATAACCACCATTGAAAGAATTTGTGAACAGGTTTTCATGGCCGTATAATTGGCCCCACCCGAAAAGAAAGACGCTTCAATGCGTCTTCTCCATTTTCCTGTGCTGCCTTCAGGAGTTTTGGTAGGGGCCGGGAGAGTTTTCATTACCAGAACGAAAGCCTCCGAGACCAGGAGTCATTTAGTGACTATTCCACTGAAGAGCGCATGCACTGCCACATCATGCAAAAGGCGGATTCGCCCCGTAATCCAGCTGCTGCTGTTGTTTAAGATTTATCGAGGTGTTATCTGCAATGCGACGAAAGAGCGACGGTAATTTCTGTGGCTTTTACCTCACCACAAACAATAGTCTTGTTTTTTAAAGACGGTAGTTTTTCTTGGGGACCTTCAACGCAAAAGCTTTGTCTCTCTGTGTGTCTGTACATTCGTCTGTTTGTCCGCTTTTAACAGTACCCTTAATGGCACCAGACGACAACCCAAAGGCCGACCCCATACGCAGCGCCCAACAATATTGCTCAAACCTCAGCGTTCATAGTTGCGCCATTATCAATTAAAAAGAAATTATTTCGCATATCTAAGGCACCATAACAACAAGTCAATATTCTGTATGTGTGCCTTTTACTAGTGTGTCTTTTACTAGAAAAGGCACACATAAGTAATTCTAGAACCGTAGCATTTATCACGCTGCGCTGACCATGCAACGCTTGCACGAAAAGGCAAGTGTTTCCAAAGTTTTGCTAAAACGACACGGTGGTGGAACCTACCCATCGCCTTGCGTTCTACACCTTATCACCTCCGAGACGGGCACGCACGCCAAACGCTTCGTTTTCTAAGATAACTGCCAGATAGCGCTGATGTCTCACGTGTGACGTGGCTTGATGCGCTCGTTCGCCACCGCCACACGCTCGATGCACTCTAACGCAGCACCTCCAGAATACCATTCACCGATTTTCTTGCGCAGGACATCATATAAACGTTTTGTTCACTCTCTCCTGACGCAAGACTATCGTCTTTCGACGACATTTGCAGTGTAACATGCAGATACAGGGCCCATTTTTTACTCTCTCTCTCTCTCTCTCTGTGTGTGTGTGTGTGTGTGTGTGTGTGTGTGTGTGTGTGTGCGTGTGTGTGTGTGCGTGTGCGCGTGTGCGTGTGTGTGTGCGTGTGTGTGTGCGTGTGCGTGTGCGCGTGTGCGTGTGTGTACGTGCGTGTGTGTGTGTGTGTGTGTGTGTGTGTGTGTGTGTGTGCGCATGATCAACGGCACGCCGATGAAAACATAACGAAACCGAATCCCCGCCGGGAGGTCAAGCTTGCAGAGACACGTTGCTATAGACTAGTTAATGAACGAGTTTTAGTACCACTAGATTGGGCTGGTAATCTTGGTGTTTTGCTTAGTCAACAATGAAACGAACAGGGCTACGATATCCGCACACGCATGAAAACAGTTGGGTTGGTTCATAAGATGTTTCATGCTCTTATCAGTTCACGTCGCGATATGCATAAGCAAGCAAACATCGACTTAACAGTCAAATATGGCGGCGCCCATATGTATTACAGCAAATAGTCTAGAGCATTAGTTGTAATTTTTTTTTAATTCGTAAAACTGGGGGCGGGCCGCAAGGAATCGGCTCTTCTTGCAGACATTCTTCTTTTTATCTACTCCATCTACAGAGTCTTCGACCTTTCTACCGCGCTGTTTTTGGGGATAAACTGTTTTTTTTCTTTCCTCTTTGAGCTGCCCGCGATCCTACCCCAATAGAACGGGGGTGGAATCCTTCAGGACCCTAATAAAGTTTTCATTCATCCCCAAATAAATAAATAAATAAATAAATAAATAAATAAATAAATAAATAAATAAATATCACCCAAGTACTACTCGGGTGTGCACGTTACATTCCCGTTTATTACAGCGAAAGCTAGAGGTTATGAGACCACAACAAGGGTCGCGGTATAGTTGTCCGCAGAGGGATAGGTCCGTAACCACTTTAAAAAAAACAAAGTAAATGAAACAAACCAAGGATACATTGAGAATGGAACCCGGGTCTTCGGCGTGCCAGTTACAGAGCCATGTCATTTGTTTCCTTTATTACTTTCTCTTGCACATAAACAGTGCATAAACAGTGCATACGGAGGTAACAGTGCCGTCCATGGATTCAAACCGCATGAGAATAAACCACGATTCCTTGCGCATGTTGATGATGAGACAGTTTTCTGTTCAGATCACGGCAGTACCAGTGAAGTAGTCGGTATATCGAAATCGTTTTTTACGGCCAGTGGAAGTTCAGTGAACTAGAAAAAAAAATGCTTGGGACATCGGTATGGGGATCGGCCTTCCGCTCTAGATGTTTTTGCCAACATGCCATGGGCGAATCAGCCTGCGAAATATTTGGGTGTACCATTAGAATTTTATCGTGATTGTGAGTTGTACTGGAGGTGGAAAGCCACTGAGCTGCTTGAAAAAGTGAATAAAGTTCGAGAATGGGACTTTTCAATACAGTCGCGGGCCACAATATGTAATCATTTTTTTTTGTTTCGTAACTCTGGTACACATTGCAGGTTCTGCATTGCTCGCGTGTTAGAACTTGCAGAAGCTGCAGCACGTGTTTACAGGATCAGTGTGGGAACGGTCTAGTTGCACTAATCTTTTTCACCGTGTTCGGTTCGGTGCTCTCAGTTTGTCACATCTGCTTGTAAAGCAGGTTGTTAGCTTTTTCCTGTTTCTACAAGACACGAGAGATCCGTTTCTATGTGCAGGCCCCGCCGCGGTGGTCTAGTGGCTAAGGTACTCGGCTGCTGACCCGCAGGTCGCGGGATCAAATCCCGGCTGTGGCGGCTGCATTTCCGATGGAGGCGGAAAAGTTGTAGGCCCGTGTGCCCACATTTGGGTGCACGTTAAAGAACCCCAGGTGGTCGAAATTTCAAGAGCCCTCCTCTACGGCGTTTCTCATAATCACATGGTTGTTTTGGGACGTTAAACCCCACATATCAATAAAACATGTCTTTCTGGATTGTTCACAAGGCGTGTTCTGGGATGTTCTGCGTAGAACTATCAAATAAGATTTACCGCTGATGCCTTTAGGATCAGGTTTTTAACAGGTAATGAAAAAGATGATGATACTTATGTTACTTATGCCTTATGATACTGTTATGCTGCTAGGTCTTCCCAGTATTTGAAAAAAAATACATGGCAGTCCGCCTTGCTGACAACAGTGCATTGCCTATTCGTGAATATTTCCACAAAATGATCACGAGCTTTATTGCAAACGATGAAATTAAAGACTCAGTAACAGAGTGGCTCGAACAAGCTGAGCCACTTATCCGTATAAAAGAATTCTAATGACTACGTAAACTATACTGCTTGTTACCTTTGTAACCGCAAAGCCACGTCGGTGCTTGAAATGCCGTTGAAAACTGGCCTTAGGCAAACTTCATGTAGGGAAATGAATCGCATTAGTATGAGCAATAAAGCGTTTTAGAACAGCAAAACAACAACCAGCGTCACACTATGCGAATTGCCTAACGAGTGAGTCATCGTATGCTCCAACCCATTTCAAAAGCTTCAGGCATAATTCCTCATCTTCATCAGCCGCAGCATAAAAAATGCACAAAATTCCTTGCAAGTATGTAGCGAGTACCATGCTTCTCCGAAGAATGGTATAGTGAATACCTTCATCCATTAAGTATGATTCACGCGACTCATTGCCGATCCCCCTGAGGGGGTAGTTGCCAATGTTTAAAGAGCATCATCATCATCATGATATCATACAACAGTTAGGGAGCATTGAGGTGTTTCTCTCTACAAACAACAACACGCTCGCCCACAATGATCGACAGAAAAGGTCAATAAGATTCCGCCGAAAACGTTGTGTCGTGACTATATAAGCATAACTCTCTAAGAATTCATCCACCTTGTTCGACCCAGCAGAGACACTGCGAAGACACTAAAGCTTTCGGTTGCGGCACCCATTCCTATGCAGTATAGCGGCTGAGACCTTGAGAAGAGAGCTCGCTACTGTAGCTACATTTCAATTCGCCGTGGCCATGGAAATAGTACGAACACTGAAACGAGGATTCGTTGTGGGTGCGGCTCAGGCCTCAGAAGGTATATAATACGTATTGCTCGTCGCCTACACTGGACGTAGGCCTGTTATCCTAAGCGTAGCGCGCGTGCACCACCCGTGCGTAGCGATGCGTGAGGCTGGGGTGTATATACATAGAAAAAGACGAGCTGCGGGAGTCGAGGTGTGTAGTCAGTACAGAGTCGTGTTGGATGCGACGCACGTTCCAAGCGTTGCATATAGATACTCGCTCCACGGCGAAAGGTCAAAGTGTCACGCTGCTACTAAAGACGTCGTTGACTACGGAGACTTGCCCATGTGGCTTGCGCAACGTAGCTATGAGCCTGTTTCGAGTGGTTTGTATGTCTCTTATTCAAAGTACATAGCTGCGTGGCTGTTGTCGAGATGAGATCATCACTAAATTTCCGCTGGTGTTCCGGTCATTTTAGAGGGCACTACAGGCGAGTGGTTTTTCGTGGCGCTGCAAATGTTTCGCTGAAGGGGAGACACAAAGCCCCCGTGCTGTTGAATAATGAATTAAGGGCAGTTTTGGGGGGAAACGTTAGACCTGCAGATTGTTTTTGTACCAGCTCTCAAAATGAAGAAACTTGGCGGGTCTGTGGGCCCTGGCAACTCGTACGTTTTTACGGTGTACTATTATGCGGTCTTGAAGCTAGACGAATGATGCTGCCGTCGTGCATCATTACGGTAGTTCACAAGACCATCGGGGTGGTCTGTGGCTCACGATCTGCCATAATTTTAGACAGGCTTCCCCAAAAGTTTACGTACGAACTTCGAGGCTAACTTTGCCCAATGTCAGATACGTGACATGTGTGCGTTTCGTTTACATAAGACTCTTTACCGACTCAATGCTTTTGTTGCAGTTTATTATTGCATAGTAAATGACATGGCCACTAGAAGAGCATTTCACCGTCACCGTGAAATCCCGTATAAAGTCCAAAGGCGATCGCAGAGCATCGCACGTCGTATGTTTTACGTGCGCGTGAAAGCATGACAGATGAGCTGCTAATTGCGACTGCTGTACTGGCCCGTAACACTTGAGCTCCTGCTAAAATAATTTTTGTAATTAACTATGCCCATATATCGTAACCATAGACCCGAGAGTCGCTGTACTAGCTCGCATGCAAACTGTACTTACACTTTCATATGCGCCCTTCCGCTTAGAAAATGGAAAGTCAGCTGACAATATACCTTCGCATTCTTCCATGTAGCCTCTTTCAGTATGTGACACCATCAAAAACAGGGATCAATGCCACAAGTTTTTTCCTCCGTGAGCGCTCCTTCGCATCGCCTGCTTCATTAACGATAGTGCTTAGCGTCTGAAAAGGCTCGCACTTTCTCGAAGGCATACTTCTAGTCTAGCGTGAGATGTCCTTGCGATAATATGAGCCCGGAATTCCAGCTGCGAAGTCGTACGCAGTACGTTGATTGTTACACTCTTATACGCCAGATTTATTTACGCTCCCAGCCACATTCATAGCGCGCATATGCAATATCTTAAGACCAGTCGTCACCTGTCGGCGTGGCCAGCACGCGGGATGCGGGCGTGCTTACGTCACAGCTGATGACAATGGAACACTGGGGGCAAGTATGCCATGAGGGACGATAATAACATTATGTGGGAGTTTACGTCCTAAAACAGGGATGTGTTTATGAAAGATGGCGTGGTAGGGTACTGCAGAAATTTTTACTACCTGGTGTTCTTTAACGGGCACTAACTTCGCAGAGTACACGGGCCTCTACAGTTTCGCCTCCACCGAAATTTGACCGTCGTGGCCGGCACAAAACTGGCGACGTTCGAGTCAGCTAACGAGCACTTTAGCCACTGATCTACGAGGCAGATGCCACAAGGGACCGTACAGACGATATATCGTGGTCGCTTGGTCCAACCGACGCCTCTTGGTGAACCTCGTCATAAAACACATTCGTGTTAAATAATGTTTGGCGCGCAAACCACAAATGAAAGCATGTGTGGTTGACCCGAAAGCACTCCGGCTATAGTACTGAGAGCCGCATAGTGGTGCGGAAATGTAATCCGAACCAAAAACTTCAAAACGGCACACACTGGAGCTAGTTGATTCTTAACTAACCCCAGTTCGAGCAGCGCAACATAAAATATAAAACAATGAACAAATGAAGGACATACATGGACGTAGTTGTTCTTAATTATGCCAGGCACAGCTTGAGAAGTGAGAGATGATTTAATAAAAGACAGAGAGGTCGACGTTAGCTAGTGCGCTCTAGCCTGCTACACAAATGGCGGCAACAAACACAAGCAGTAAGTAAAAGAAGCTATACAAGGAAAATAGCACGTGCGTCAATGCTCAGTGGTTCTGACAGACTATCAGGTAACTTGTTGCAGTGGGAGATTACTGAGGGAAAGTGTAAATATTTGGGAGTGTTGACCCTGCTAGTCGGTTGTCTGATTTTTTTATTGGCGTTAGTTTTCGATAACTGTAGGAAAAAACGACGTAAATAACGTGACTTCGAAATTTCGAAATGATTATGGTAAAGATTATAAACAAACTTAAGCTTCGAATCTATGTTTGATGTGAAAGTAATTCAAAGTTTGATTTCGCTAATGGCTCAGAGGCGCTAATTAAGTTTCCTAGAACAAGGGTCGGTACGTTTTGAGGCTGAGGGCTGAGTGATATGAAGGCGACACGACGGTGGTCAATCCGCCCATTCGCAATAGGAGGGGGGGGGGGGTTGAAGTTTTCAGTTAAAGGGAGAAAATTGAGCAGATCCCCCGTCACCTGGGAATCAACGTTATGCGAAGCGTGCGGAGGCAAGGTGACCACGTCGTAATTTTTCCATTGAGCGCCACGTCATGAAATGACGCTTAATATATGTAATAATGTTTCACGCATAGACTTAAGCTGAAGTGTTCTAGGCCAGGTGTTTATATAACCAGTTGTTTGGAATTACGCAACGATGCCAACTGGAACATGCGTATTAGAAACGCCAGAAGCTGATATGAAGCACTGATGCTCGCGAGGATGCTGGCCCTGGACACTGCTACATAAATCAAATTTAGCGCTTGGCAACGAATTACAATTGACGTTAACCCGACGTCACGGCTGTAACAAAGGAGTACATATGTAATGTTTATAAAATTGGGTAGACAACACTGACGTTTCACGAAGATTAGCGTCTATTTGAAAATAGTTCGGAGATCTGGCGTAGCTCTGTGGTAAAACGCTTTATTGCCACGCAGAATGCTTGGGTTCGACTCCAGCTGCGACTCTGAAAATTATTTTTTGCATTCGTCGGGTAGACGCTACTGATGTCGGGTATTTCTTGACGCTCACGCGTTATAATATCCCATGTGTGTTCTCATTGTTCCTGGGTAGATACCAAGTGGTAATTACGCGTGGCACATACCCGCATAACAGCGGCACATACCCGCCCCTGCTTATGTGCCGCTGTCTGGTGAGAAGTGTTTGACGACATACTCGATGGGATTGTGCCATTAAGCCTAGTTCACACTGAAACATCCGCTTTGTACAGCGACCGAAATTCCCCTGCCGCCGAAACGCAGCGTCGTTCGCACTGGACGCGCCCCGCGCCGCCGAATATGCCATCTACTACGGGGAGAACGCGGAATGGATGCGCTGTCACCCGGTTGTTGTCGCGGCTCGCAAACGCTACTTCGCTATCCGGTGGTGTATACTTCGACGATTCTCGTACGCAAGAAGCAAGGAAAGACAGTACTGCTTACTTTGCTGGCAACTGGCTGTCTTTTAATGCACGAAGAGCAGAAAAACCACCGACGCCAGCGGCGTTGGTGGGTTCGTTTTGCTCTGCAAGACCGCAACAAGCTCGGCCACGCCAACAGGAAGCTCGGTCACCTCTTTCACGAAATACGGAGGTGAAGTAGGCACAGAGTAGGTTAAACTCCCATTCGTTTCAACATTCAGTTACGTGCACTGCGGCATAACAAGTGAGTAGGGCTTGGCCGCCATTTTTCAAAATTCCTTGACTAGCGCTCATATTGGTCCGCGGTGACCGATTCGGCGGCAGACGCCGCAAAAATCGGTCCGAGAGCGATCGGCGCGGAGAGGGCCCTTTCGGCGGATCTCGCCGCCACCGAATCGGATTCGGAGCACTTTCGGCGGCCGGAATGCTCAGTGTGAACGCGGCCTTAATGAGGTCTTGACCGGTGTGTCATATTCGTTGAAACATTTTACCCTCCCATGCTAGTTTTGCTTCGCGCCACGTTAAGGGGGTGACCACGAGAGCACCCAAACGTAAGCAGCTAGATAGATAGATAGATAGATAGATAGATAGATAGATAGATAGATAGATAGATAGATAGATAGATAGATAGATAGATAGATAGATACGCACAAAGTCGCCGAAGTTCGCTAAGAAATGCGTCGCTATAAAAAAATAAAAACGAGTTGTAATTGACATTCTTGCAAAAACCGTAGTAGAAATTGTTTTTTTTTTTTGGCACGCGTGCCCCTATGTTGCTATTACCAAATATACATTGCGAGCAAAAACCTTGTTTAAGGCCGAAGCTGCCTTGTCAGATTTCAGATGAGGAATGGTATAGAGAATAGGAGGGGGTTCTGACGTCATGCTTGCAAGGCCGCGTATTACTTCCACGTGGGCCAAATGCTGCGGGTGGCCGACCCTTGCATTCAGCCAAGAGATTTTTGTTTGCGCTCAATTGTACCAAATAATTGTTTTGGGGTAAGAGTGCCATAGTAAATCGCTGTACTCTAGTGATAGTATAATGCGGTTTATTAGTCATTTATTTCACATATTCATTTCATCTCAGGAAACTGCATTGATCCTGCCCTAGCCCCGTCCCTCTACAAAAACCTTCTGCAGCTAACGTATTTTTCCATTGCCTCAAGGATTGGACGCACCTTACTTGGTTTGGCCCAGCCTCCGTGATCGGCCCACGTCAGACCACATTACGATGTCGTGTGATGGTCTCGTCATGCGACGTGCGTCACGTGACGTCACACATTATCGTGATCAACAAAGTCATTCCGTGATGATTTTTTTAGCATCACTCGTGGTGACGCCGCTGACGGGACACGTACGTCAACGTGTCACGCTGGTCAGTTTTCGCTTACGATGAAGCATACGAGGCTTTCGCCTTTACACTTCTCTACGCATGCTCAAAAAGAGCAGTGCATCCCTTTTGATTCGTAACACGTGCGTGTCTACACGAAAGGTGAGTCTGGAGGCCTATATTACTTAACTTTCAATCACAGACGTCCACAGCCAACCGCTTCGAGTGTGTAAGCATCGACCTCGGACTACATATTTGCGCACGGCCGCATAAGAAGGAGCAAGGTGGCGTAATAAACACCTGGGGGTGGAAAGGTAATAGCGGTGTATTCCGGAAAGAGGCCAGCGATTACTGGGCGACCTAATTGCGAAGACGTTCCGCTGTTTCTTCGCATTAAGGAGGTCGAGGGCTATGGCAGTGCAGATCATTGTTTGCTATCAGCGTCATTTGCCGCTCCACGCAGGTGTTCTGGGCTAATGAGAGCCACTCACGCCGTTCTCTTCTACGTAGGAGTGTTGTTTATAGTATACGATTGCCGCTTTGGCGAGGGCAAGGCAAAAAAAAAAAACATGCTACGGTATGACCTAATACTTGATACCTTTGGGACGCCCCGCTTTTGAAATCGCCACCCATTTCCTGAAATATCATGTACAGCTTAACCCCTTTGCTAATAGAAGCCTCAAAATAGAAATTCTCGCCTACAGGCAGAAATTCGGCGTCTTTGGCGAAAGTATATACAGTTCAATGCATTTGCCGCCTCTCCACAGAAAAAAGATTTTAAAAAGCACTCCCTGAATAACGAACGTTTCAGTTGGTGATCCGCCCCCCCCCCTTTTTTTTTGTCCCATAAACAAGTTGGCCACCTAAAAGTCCGACAATACCAGCCACGAAAGTGGGTATTTCTCCGGCTAGAAGCAATGACCTGTAACCGACCGTCGGCTGGAGGTAATTTCTTCTAGCAGAAGAAAATAGTCTTCTAATAGTCTTTTAAGTGCGAATTCATATTTATTAGCATACTGCAGGCACTTTGAGCGTTTCTATCTTTGCGCCTAAGCACAAACGCTTTATATATATGTATACATATCAACTTGCCGCTTATGGTGTTGGAAACACTGATGTCGCTGTTTGCATCGTTACGCAACTGTAAGCTACCGGTTGTATAAAACATACCTGACAGTTCAACGTCGGTGCGTATACAGTTGTATATATCTTTTACGCCATTTTGTTTACATTTCGGTCAATGAAGAAAGAATTATACCACAACCAACTTCCGCCCGCAAGCTTACAATACGATTCATTCTCATGGTACGTGGAATCTGACGAATGTTTTTCGGCTGACATCGACCTGATCGCATTGGAATGGTTCAGCGACGACAATATTATCGACTGTGAGCGTGTTGCTTGACGTATTATTGAAGTAAGTTTGCAAGAAGTTCCTGATGCTTGCGGCATCATTTGTACTTTCTTCTGCGCTTATGACGACCGTGGAGCATTTCAAAGTCACGGCCGCTGGATGAAGAAGGCTGTGTCAAAGCTCATTAGCGAGGCTCGAGCCACACAAATCCTTCAGAGTTAGGTAAAACCGACCAGCGACGTCTTTAAATCAACTATTGAGATGCTAAGCAATGAGGGCGCGTTCTTTCTTCTTATATTTTCAATACATATAAATTCTCACCTGAACGAATAGACGAATAGAAGCCGCTTCACCGGTGATTGCGTTATTGGGGGGGGGGGGGGGGGTTCCGACGGAAATTAAGATAAATCTGGACTATAAATGTGTTTAGAATAATAAAATCACTGAATAATAACTCTACAGAAATTTAACGTTTCTATGACCGCACAGCTTGTCATAGAATAAAAAAATATGGGCCTAACATCAAGACATACGAAAATAACGATAAAAAGCATCACCGAACTAACATAGGTACCCGATACATTTCATGATGTCGAGAGGAAGAAAACGCGCATCTCCATGAGGTGAATTATCACGGGTGAGCGAAGCTGGATCCTTAAGTTCAATAACAACTACGCCGAAGTCGCCGGCTAGCATGAAAGGTTTGTGCTTGTAGGCATTTCATATTAAGGATGTGCACGGGCCGTGATTTCACGGCTCGGCCCAGCCTTGGCCCGGTGCTTTCCGGAGGCGGCCCACCCGGGCCCGATGATGTATAAGGACGGGTCATTCAGGCCCGGCCCGGCGTCTTATGCCCAAGGCCCTGCCCGGCCAGACCTGGCCTGACTCGATGAATTACGCAATAAAGCACATGGCAACAGAAAATTGAAAAGGCATTTATTAAGATAAAAGCGTGCCCTTCCTCCCCGTAGCTTTTTTTCTCAATTGTTGATAAAAGTCGAGATTTAGTGCAAAACCATTCACCAATTATCATGCGGAAACTAAAAGGTTATTCATCGATTTGGGCTTCAATCGGGTGCGTCGTTCCTGCATTACGTATCCTGAAGCACTGAAGCTGCACTCGCTGCTGGTTCTTGTAGCTGAAATCGCCAAGGTCTTTCTTGCAAGTTTAACAAGTTTCTGATAGTTCTTTTCTTTGCCTTTTCAAATCTCAAGAATTTCTGATTCGGAGCACGCGCCTAATGATTCAGTACGAAAGTTGATATGTGGGGTTTAACGTCCCAAAATAACCACATGATTCTGAGAGACGCCGTAGTTGAGGGCTCCGAAAATTTCGACCACCTGGGGTTCTTTAACGTGCACCCAAATCTGAGCACATAGGCACAGTATGAAAGTACTCGCTAATTTCATCCCGGTTTTTCTCCATAGAAAGCACACATATGAACAACAAGAATTCCGGCACATTATATATATTTTTTGGCTTGATTCAGGTTTTTCATCAGGCCCAAGCCCAGACCGATCATTCAACAAGGAAGCCCGAGCCCGACCCGTGGGCCTGGTCGGGCTCGGGCTTTCGTGTTACCCGGAGCCGTTCACATCTTTATTTCATATTGTTCTGTCACAATTCCGATTGATACTACTTTACTGTTAAACTTTTTCGCTGCGTGTTGCATAATTTATATATGTTACTCGAGTGTTGTGCCTTAAAATGTGAATTGAGTGAGACAAAGTGACAAAGACTTGACGACAATATCAAGTCCTAAGGTTCATAATGTCTACTTTGAAGTCTCCGACCAGCTTGGTCTGAGGTGCCTAATCTGTACGTCGAAATTGCTGGCTAGGATATTTCTTTTTGGGCTGGTAAGTAATTAATATTTTCCGTCGCTTTTGCGAATGATACTACTCTATTGTTAAACTTTTTTCTGCCTGCAAGTTTTTGCATATTACACGAGCGTTGCCCCACACATTGTGAATTGATTGATCTATATCTGGTGTTTAACGCCCCAAAACCACCATACAATTTTGACGAACGCCATAGTGGAAGGCTCCGGAAATTTTCGCCACATGGGATTCTTTAACGTGCACCCAAATCTGAGCACGCAGGCCTACAACATTTCCGCCTCTATCGGGAATGCAGCCGCCGCAGCCGGGATTTGATCCCGCGACCTGCGGTCAGCAGCCGGGTGCCTTAGCCACTAGACCACCATGGTGGGGCACATAATGTGAATTGCATGACAAAGTGACATAGAGAATCGATGACAAGGCTAGGTATACTAACGTTCATAATGTCTACGTTACAGTCGCCGGTTTGTATGAAAGCTTTGTTCTTGTAGGTGATTATATACTGCTCCGTCACCATTATGATTGCTATTAGTCTATCGTTAAACTTTTTTTATGTGTCTCAAACGACCGTACGTTACCCAAGCGTTGACCGATATAATGTAATTGTGACATACGGACACCGGACAAGCCTCACCCCATACAAAAAATCAGGGACTCCTGAGACTTGCTTCCAAGATTAGACCGCAATTGCGTAGCTTTGTGAATGCCATGACATTGCTTTTCGGTGGGCCCCGCAGCCGGGTAAGCAGGACCGTCTGTCAACGCAATACAGCCCCTTTCAAACTATTATAGAATACCTTCTTCAAGTGCAGGTCCGAACTGCCCTCTAGGTCACTATTGTCCCGTGTGCCTCTTGAAAAAAAGTACCACGGGGCGTCGTTAGGGCATCATATAGACCTGCTTGTTTACCCACTTTGTTGTGCTGTTGCTGATGATGATAATTCATGTTAGGTGCTTTGTGATCGGTTGATATTCATACCACCAAATCATTGCGCAACTCATATTCCTACGTATAATACAACGTACAATAAGTGCTTCAATTCTTATTACCAACATGCTTCGAAGCCTGGTGAAATTAAGCGTGCCTGCAGCCGCACAATATTGGATGTGTTAATGTCGCTCCTCGCACTACATAACGCACTACTTAAAGCAATACTTGATATGTTTTAGGGGCGAAGCTCCTTAAGGCGGCACTTGTTCGTCCTTCATCGTAGTACGTAACAAGTCTTACGCTTTGACCTGCAAGTTGGTGCCGGTGGGAGATTTATCCTGTGCGTTGTTGAAAAATAAAAAATTCGCAGCGTGCGCGTTAACTAAAAGCCGAATTTCCCTGTTTCTCATTCCTCCTTAGCAGCCATTGGCATGTACATTGAACACTATCTGACAAGAAAGGGTTGCTACGTTATACTCGCTGGGCGTAACCTCCTTGGTTTTAGAAAGGTTTAGCGAGCGTTGGGCCGCAGTGCCATGAATACAGTGATCTAGTATATACCATAAACTCGAGGTGGTTAAAGGTGAGAAGTAGACACGAAGCGCAAGCCGTAAGAAAGTGTGCGTGTGCCACCTCTCGTTTAGGCCTTGGAATGTCCTCTGGATGGCAGTGCTTTTATATGCGGAATATATCATGAAAAGATGCGAGATGGTGGTACTTGGAGTGTTGACAAGACGGACGAACGGACACACAGACAAATGCATGGACGGACGCACAGATGGCTGCACGAACGGATGGACGCATGGACGGACGCAGGGGCGGATGCATGGATGAACGCAGGGATGGACGCACGAACAGGCGCACGCACGGACAGTCACATATATGGACGCATGGACGGATGGAAGCAAGAACGACTGGACGGACGGATGCTTCGCCCCACTCTCCATCATTCACGCCATGGATATGCTGCCATTTTTTTCTATTGAGCACGGGTGGGGTTCTGACGTAGAACACCTGCTTGCCACACACATGCCTTGGATTAATTTCCACTCGCACTTGCCATCATTGCTTTATTTGCTCTCATTTAAATTTTTCGGTCGTGAACAATGATAACATTTTGCTTCGAACAAAACACGCCGACACCGATACCGATATTTTATAGATGCAATATCTTTAATCCTATTGCGTTAAAGTTGCACCTGGGCAGGGCGCGTACTGAGAAGGACATCTGAAAGGTAGTCAGTTATATTGTTAAATTGATTGATATGAGTGGTTCAACGTCCCAAAGCCACCATATGATTATGACAGAGGCCGTAGTGATGGGCTCCGGAAATTTCAACCACCTGGGGTTCTTTAACCAGCACCCAAATCTGAGCACACGGGCCTACAACATTTCTGCCTCCATCGGAAATGCAGCCGTCGCAGCCGGGATTCGATCCCGCAACCTGTGCGTCAACAGCCGAGTACCTTAGGCACTAAACCACCGTGGCGGGGCAGTTATATCGTTAGAATTAATAATAAAAGACGGTGAACGGTGCCAAGGGCGGCAAGAGCGTAGATAAAGCGTTGAATGGAATAAATTTACAGGCATAAACTTTAATCACCTAGTGCAGGAAAGCATTGGCTGGATGTAAGTGGCGGAGGCCTTCGTAACAAAATTAACTAGCATAGGCTAATCGTTATACCCATGATGCTGATAGTAATGTTACTGATGAGGATAATTTCTACAAATGATATATTGGCCAAGAAAAAGTGGGCAAGCACTCAATAACAAATAAACAACGTAGTTCGCCTTTGCTCTATTTAAGGAGCAACGGGAGAATAATCTATACAGCGCGAAAAAGCAGAAAGTTCATTAAGTGCATAGACCAAGTGGCAACCCTATGCCGCCAAAGCTTCGTTGTTTATACGAAATGCAAAACACAGTAGAGACACAAATAATGATGACGGCTTACAAACACCGTTCACGTTATGCCCGCATCACGGTGTCGGGTTCTAATCACCAAGCAAAACTGCTGTGTCAAGGGCGTTCCAGGGCTACTACAAAACAAAACAAAAAAAAGGTGACATGCTAATATTTACGATGAGGCCGGCCTGACCTCTATGGCATGACACCTTAATCACGCTTTCCAAGCCTGCCGTTGTATCTGACGCGTAATCTTATACTAACAGGAAGTTACGAACTTGTTATGCATCATCCGCCTGCTCGCGCTAAAGCCAGGTCGGGTGGGTCGGGTCAAGTTTTCTGTGGTCCATGTATACACGGTGGTGCAATCGTTCAGGGCATAGCTTGTGGCGTGACCTAATCTAACCGGACAGCGGCTGCAGGTTACCCAAGAGTGGTGATGTAGAGGTCCACTATTATTGCACGTGAAAGTTTCACGGTTACGTAAACACTATTCGCTCGTGTAAATGCGTAGTATGAAATGCAGAAGTAAATTAGAGACGACGCAAACCCTTAGCTGCAATCTAGTAATTACACTGGCACTTCGTGTACCTGTTTACTATCTTGGAATAACATCACGTTTAGTCACGCTGCTGAAGAGGATCTTGTAGGCCACATAGAAAAAAGAGCGTCGTTCAGATCTGTTCCTCCAGGTTCCGCAACACTTCAAACTACGAGCAGGACCCATTTAAAATCAATGATGTTTGTTCCCGCTCCTCCTGAACTGCCTCTTCTTTCAAAGGGCTCATTCAATTCTTTCCCTGTGCAAAAGGTAATGACGATACGCAAGCAGAAGAAAACAAGACAGGAAAGCGCCTCGCCGTCTTGCGTTGCTTCATCGCGCATTGAACAGTGCGAACCATCTAGCCCAACAGTATGTATTATAAAATTGGTCCTTCTCTTTAGCAAACTTATATTCCCCTAAACCGAATGCAGCAGAACGTGAAACACCTGAGCTCTTGCATTCAAATCTATCAATATGTCAAGATAGGAACGAGCTGGTCACGGAGATCACAATAGCGAACCTGGACTAAGGTTTCCCCGGCTCATGTTTGGTATATATACATTTCTAAATATTTTTTTCTCTCTCACCCTTTTTTGGCGTGCACGGCATGCGGCACTGTTGTTTGCCCTCACGTGGAAACCCTGTGTGCTGACTTCAGTGTACATTTATATGCGTTGTTCCTTTAATCTCCCTCCCTTGAATGAATACGTTGAATGAAACGTTGAATAAAGCGTGTGTGGTAGACAACCCTGCTCTTCTTCTTCCTCCTCTCCCTCTGCTGGATAGAAATTTATCATGTCGAGCCGCATCTTAAAAATATTACGCTTGTTTTTCGCATCTGTACTCGGTTTCATATATCAAGTGAAATGTTATCGAAGCTAGAGAACCTTCTTTCATGTGATTCTTTAGCACCAGAATTAGTTCAATGACATAACCACACATAATATGATTTTGCTGTTTGTTCTTGGACTGATCATTACATAAAAATGCTTCGTGCTTTAGAAATAAACTGCGTCCCTTGTACGATTGTCTATGGGTTGTTCGGGATGGTTTCACGTCTATTTTCTTTTCGAATCATGGCTTCTGTGGGCTTCGGTACAGTGTTGTCGGAGCCCATCGCGAAGGCCACATTTATAACGATGAAAGTCACACGTCAGACTCGCGGACTTTACTTAGCTGGTCAGACCTCTCTAGCAGCTTCCACAACATGGTACCAGATATGTGAAATGGAGGGGAAGATAAAGAACATTGAACAGGCTGTTTGTAACGCGAAGCTAAAAAAGAGTGCATGCGTATTCTCATAAATGAAGCAAATTAAGTTGCTTAAAAGTTAACCTTGGTCCGGGAATATTTGTGGCTCGATGCACAAATGAGACATTGTCTATTTCCGATCTATGGATGGATATAGGGGCATCACCTAGATAAAGGGGTGACGACTTGATGCTGCCAGGTTCTAAAAAAAAGAATCCACGCATCTCCACAAAGTGATTGATGACGTGTATGTGCGGCTACGTCCTAAGGCCCATAACGACTACGTTGATCTCACCGACTAGCATGGCACCGTACACTGACCAGAGCTGCGTTGATCACACAGTCTTGGACATTCGCCGTTAGGGGCACGAAGAAACTAGACGCGTGCGCGCGTCCCTCATGTATCCCGGCCACAATCCGCCGATGGATGCAGGGCGCGTCGCGTTTCATTTTCATTGACGCAGTCTCAAGGTTACTTTTTTTTTTAATCCGGTAGGCTATGTATTCTATGGTATTCTGCCGCAGCAGTCAGACTGAAAAAACTGGCAGATCCCACGTACAGTGGGAATCGATGATATGCGAAGCACGAATGAGAAATGTTGATATATCACTTTAATATCAGCACAACGTTACGAGGCGGAGGTGTATGATGCCGTACATGACTTCCGTGTCATGATTATCATATTTGAATGTTTCGTTTACCCTCGTCATTTATTAACGTCACGTGATACCAAATTTATTATACGCGGAGCTAGCGAAACGGCCGCGGGCACGCTATGAGCGTGGTATATGTTGTCATGTTCTTACATGACCCGCGTGGCAGGATTATCATTTTTGCACCAGTCATATGTTTTGTCATCCATTGACGTCACGTGACACCAAATTTGGTATATGTAGAGCTACCAAAATGGCCGCTAGCGCATTTTGAAGGGCTCAACATACTACAATGTATCATTGACGCGTGCGCACGCTGGGCAGAGCGACGCTACTTTAGCAAAACGCCAGCACTATATAGTATGATGACAGGCGCGACCAGCGCGACCACCCATCGTCGGCGCTGCCCGGCGGCAACCAGCGCGAAATGCGACTTGCTGCATTTCGCGTCGGTGCGTTACCCAGACAGCACTGCGTCTCCCTCTTTTCGTGAATGAGGGACGCTGGACCTGCTGAAACATGCATGCGTCAAAGCAACGCAGCGCGGCGCGCGCTTGCTAGTATATGGCAGGACTGGTGCCTGGCATGCCAACGCCGACGTATTGGCGCCTTGGCTGTGGCATGAAGTCATGTTCTCACATGACACGCATCACATGATTATCATGTTTGCACCAGTCCCATACCTTCGTCTCCCCTTTACGTATACCAAATTTCTTATATGTGACGCTAGCGAAACAACCACTCTTGCATCATGAGTGAGGCATGTAGTCATGTTGTTATACTACACGCATGTCATGGTTTTCATAGTAGGGCCTGTCACTTGTGCTCGCCATGCAATCATGCCATACCATACCAGTTTCGCAACATGTCATGTGAACGAAACCACCGTAAGATCTGAAGGATTATGAAATGTAAATCATGACAGTCATGACATACATGTCAAGATTTTCATGTTATGACTAGTCAAATATGTTCTTCATACAGTCATGTTATGCCATACCAAGTTTGGTAGCGATACCACGATCAGAACGACCAGGAGAGGTAAAAGTCGTAGGCGGCTAGATAGATAGATAGATAGATAGATAGATAGATAGATAGATAGATAGATAGATAGATAGATAGATAGATAGATAGATAGATAGATAGATAGATAGATAGATACGCTCAAAGTCGCTTAAGTTCGCTAAGAAATGCTTCGCATTTAAAACTCGACTCTACACATTAGGAGTAAAATGAATTACGCATCATCCGTCTGGGACCCTCACTCCGCCACCCATATTCAGTAGCTTGAACTAATCCAAAATAATGCCGCTCGTTTCTTTTATAGCAATTACAGCCAAACATTAAGCGTAACTTCCGTGAAAAACTCCTTACTACATCCTCCCCTCTCATCCCGACGTAAGTGTTTTCGCCTTGCTTTTTTCGATAACTTATATTTCTACAATTCCTACCTGCGTGAAATTCTTTAATCATCGCCTTCTTACATTTCTTCTCGCATTGATCATGTCCATAAGGTTGGGATAATGCACTGCCATACCGTAACCTGTCACGAATAATTTATTCCCAGGACGTCTCACGAATGGAACCACCTTCCCGGCACTATTGTTTCTATCAAGGACCACTCAAAGCTTCGCTTGGCCATTATGGACGTCATCACTCCAGGACTTAGCCGACCAATTATTTTTTGTATTACGTACCACTTTTGCTGCTTTGTATTTGTTTTACTTTTGTATGTATTGTTAACCATTCCCCTCTGTAATACTTCGGTCCTGAGGGTAAAATAAAACGAAATGAAATGAACGGTGCCTATAAAGAACGGACAAATGGGTGTACCGACGAACAGACAGACGGACAGCGCAGGTTATCATGTATTGTGTTGTCATACACTTGATTTATGCACACATAAAGTCGGTTCTTTGCATGGATCTTTTTGCTTTAGAATCGAAGCTCTTCTTCGTCCAACCTTGTCCCGCGTCAGGCGTAACCAACAGTATCTCCCGAACATTAAAATAAATGTTGCTGTCTCAAAGAAGTAGATGCAAACTGAAGTTGAGTGAGAATATTTTAGATGGCACTGTACCACTACTCTCCGATTGGCTGCCGCGTGGGGTGTGACTGGGTGTGCGTGGAACGAGTGCCTCTTCCTCCTGGATCGTCGCTATACGTGTCGGATCGTTGGTGGGCATAGACGAAGTGGAGCCGTGGGCGCGCAGGGCCATGACCAGACAGACAGACAGGCAGCCAGACAGACAGACGGACGGACAGACAGACAGACAGACAGACAGACAGACAGACAGACGGACGGACGGAAGGATGGACGGACGGACGCATGGATGGACGGATGAATGGATGTACTGATGGGCGGCCAGACGATTCGCCTCACTCATCATCATTCACTCTGTGATTATGCTGCGAGTTTTTCGTTGTGCAGGTGTTCAGTGTCAGTTTTCATTTTATGGATGTGACACGCAATAAGGCTCTGCCCGGAGATTCACTTTTATTTTCATGTTGACCTATCACTTTGTCTACTGCAATGAACTCAATCTTGTTACAGAAACAACGACTATAAATTTTCAGCCCGCTTTTCTTTCCCATATGGCATATTGTTCTTAATTTTCCCGCTGTTTACTTTTGTCCGTTATCTAATTTTCTGGCACCAATAATCTAATGGTCTCTTATTTCATTTACGGGCGTGTTAAGTATTTGATTGTTGTTTCTAAAACCTAACGCTTCAAAAAAGCTCGTGCCCAAACGTACACCTAGGTGGATATTTCGACATTCAATCAGAACATGCTCCATCCATTCTTTGGCTTCTCCGGAGTATTTGCATCATTTAACTTATTTGCTCTATCTCATTGTATAACTACGCCGTCCAAGGAGGCCCAGCCTTTGCTTCAATTAGTAATGCGCCTCCCTTTGAATTGTCATAAATACCTCACTTATCACATCTCATCATAAATCACATCTTATCCTTAAGTTCTCCATCTTAGCGCTTCAACCCCATTGCGGGATTCCACAGAACTCATATGCGATGAGAGAGAGAGAAACCATTTAGTGAGTAAATATTGTGAGTGAAGGTGGGAGGGTCCGTTATTCCAGGAACCCTCTGGCCTGGACAGCTCGCGGGGCGATGAAATAAAGTATATTTTCAATGTTGGGGCGTCCCAGTGACTCAGCGAACGTTACACTGCGTTAGGGGATAGAAAGAAATAAAAAAAACTGCGTCATCATGCGTCACTGCTAGCGGATAACACAGCAGGGAGTGGGGAAGGGGTTCGAAGGTTCTGGTGTGTCGTACGATTCGGTCGAAGTGAGGGGTAGCGGAGAGCAAAGTGGCGTGTACAATCGATTCGTGACCACCGTCTGCAATGCGGCTCCATGCTCTCGGCTCTGGGTCAGCGAGGCCACTGAACCCCGCTGACCAGGGGGTCTGGACAATGTACTACACGCGAAGCACGTCGCGTGATACTGACCGGAACCGAAACGCAACGTGCGGAGGCGAGAAACACCTGTGCCACTTACCAGAGTCTTCGCGTCTCGAAAACGGCAATCGGGATGATGAGTGAAATAATTCGTTGCATGAAATCAACGGTGACTCGAAAAGGAAAACAAAAGAGAAAGAAAAAGCTAGAAGCAAGAAAAAAAAACCTACAACCCGACCAATCACGAGACTGGAGTCATTAAGGTGGATAGAGGTTGTTTCAAGAAAATACAATGCTATATACTAATGAGAGGTGAGCTATCAGTGCTCCGTCTAAATTTGTTTGTAGTGTGCCCTGTGGAATGTTCAGCTCACTCCGGGACAGCTCTATACTCTCCCATAGTGGAGCACCTAGTACTCTAAATCGTTAATCTATTTTTCTAGACCCACAGATCTGTGTAAGAGACATTACAGAACCTCAGTGCCTTTGGGATAGCTGCGAGGTCCACGGGACGGCTTAATGCTCTCCCATAGTAGAGTTTACCTAGTATTCTAAATCGTTACCTACTTTTTTTTCTAAACGAGGTCCTTCGACGTTCCCTTCGTGCCCACGGCCGGGATGGCTTTTTGCTCTCCCATAGTACAGTACCAAGTACTCTAAATCGTTAACAACTTTTTCTAAACACATTTTTAGGGATGGCTCACTGATCTCCACTGTTGAGTACAAAGTGCTCAAAATAAAGAAAAAACACTCTTTCTAAACACATACAAAAGAAGAACCCTATCCAGGGGACGGCCTAGGACTTTCCCATAGTAGAGCACCAAGTACTCTATTTCGTTCACCACTTTGTCTTAACACAAGAACCCTAATTTTTGTCAATAAGTCTCATCAAGTGTGAGGCTCACGGGACGGCTTTGTGCTCTTCCATTGTAGAGTACGAAATACTCTAAATCATTATCCACTTTTTTCTGCACGAAGCTCTGTTACATGCTGTGGTATAGGAACGGCTTTATGCTCTCCCGTACTAGAGTACCAAGCACTCTGAATAATTGAAGATTTTTCTAAACACAATCGTTAAACATTTTTCTAAACACAAGTTATTTCATATTGTTACCGAAAAGATTTCTTCGCCGACAGTGGGTCTTGCTAACGCCGTACGGAGCACACAGTCATCAGGCCAACGGGGGAAGCTCGAGAGTCCAACCTACAACACACACGTTGTCATCTTCCTCCTTTTGGGTGTCATTCGAGTGCTTGTGTCGGAATGACAGTTCCATACACGTATTATCACCCCGGCCGGTAAGGCACCGTCTCGGTGACTGTTAAGTGAGCGAGTTAGAATTGTAGGGAATAAGACAAAAAACGTAGACTACTTCCGTTCTGGGTGTGCAGCCGATGAGTTTGTGGTCGCGGAGATCTCGTAGGTCACAGGTGTGACCTGGTGAAAAACTCCGCACGGCCCGACGTATCGCGATAGTAATTTCTCGCAGAGGCAGGCACGTCAATATGGGAGCCACAGGAGAACAAGAGAGCCTGCAGAAAAAACGGCACCCCTATGTCGACGGTCGTAAAAAGACTTTTGTGCTGTCTGCGATGACGATAACCTAGTGCGGGCTACCGCGCGTGCCATGAGGGCCCGGGTGATGGCATCCTGAGCGTACGAAGTGGAAAATGGTTAGTCAGATGAAAGCAGGGTGTCCAAGGGCTGTAAAGGATGACGTCCGAAATGTAGATAAAATGATGAGTAGCCGGCTGTTTTATGACGCGACGAATCGTCGTCGAAGGTGACGAACGGCAGAATTTTGTTCCAATCAGTGTGGTCGCTAGATACGAAAGCATGTCTGTCCAGTGCAGGTTAATCTGAGGGTGGTAAGATGAGGTGAAGTTGTGACGGGTAGCCCAAGATTTAAGTAGATCACCAACCACACGAGACAAAAAGTAGCGACCACGGTCTGTGAGCAGGTGAGACAGAGCGCTATACTGGATATTGATGTTTCAGAGAATGAAATCGGCAACGTAAGTCGTGCAGCTGGTTGGTAGTGATGGCATACTAAATAGCATAAGCTGTGGCCACTGTAAGCCATTTATTTCCAGTTGTTGAAGTAGGAAAGGGACCTATCAAGTCCAACTCCACTCGATAAAACGGCTCGGCTGGAACTTCAATAGGCTGAAGGAGACCGGCAGGGGGAGTCGTAGGCTTCTTTCAGTGCTGGCAGAGGTCACAACATGCAACGTAACGGCAGATTGAGCGATAAAGACCTTTCCAGAATACCCGTCGTCGAACACGGTCGTAGGTTCTGGAGACACCTAAATGTCCAGAAGTTTAAGCGTCCTAAAATTGTTGAAGAACATCCTTGCGCAGGTTATGTGATACGACGAGTAAAGTTCGGCGCCGTCGGGGTGTAAGTTGCGGCGGTACAAAATGTTGTCTTGCAGCAGGAATCTGCCAAGTGAAGGGTCAGTATGGTACGATTGAAGGCAGTCAATGATGGAGAGCAGCGATGGATCTCGGCGCTATTCATCCGCCACGTGCACAAAGTCAGGGATGGCTAAAATGCAGGCATCGCATTCCAAATCGGTGGAGTTAGATGGATCAACGGGGTATCTGAATAAACAATCAGCATCGCTGGGCAGCTTTCTATATTTGTACACAACCGACAACGTGTATACTCCTGTAATCGTAGTGCCCACCGTCTGAATCTTCCCGTAGGGTCCTCAAGCGTTGACAGCCAGAAAAAGGCATGATGGTCCGTGATGACTGCAAATGGACGTCCGTATAATATTTGGAAAGCATGCAAGCTTGCGAATGGAAAAGGGCGAGCTTCGAAGGTTGCCGAGTAAGTACCCTAATGACTTGGTAGCATTGGCACTTACGTTAGTAAGATGGGTAGTGCATGAAAGGTTTGGTGTAAGAGTGAGGCCTAGATATGTAAAAGAAGAGGCCTCGGATAATGGGCCGCTTTTATACTGAATGAAAAGTCGGATTTGGAATGCTTCGTGCTAAACGGCATTACTTTGAACTTGAGTTCAAAGTAATGTCGATAGGTGTGACACAAGGCTAATGCACTTGAACTTCAGTTCAAGTGCATTAGCCTTGTGTAATACCAATTGGTAATTAAGTTGAGGTGATCTTGAATGGAAATGCGGTCGGTGGAACTGTTAATTGGGTGATATATAATGTAATCATCAGCGAATACGTGCATGCAGGATGATATGTTATTGAGCAAGTCTGATAGAAATGAGAAACAATAGGGGCCCAAGCACGCTTTCTTGAGGTGTACCTGAGGCAACAAAAGGGAAGGATGAGGAAACATCATTGACCATGGTGAATCGCTACGTGTTAGAAAGGAAATTTCGGATCCAGGATAGAGTTAACAAATCCAGTTTTATTGCGTATAGCTTGATGAAGTGGCGACAATGTGCAACGTGATCAAGTGCCTTAGAGAAATCTAGGAAGATACAATGTGCTTGTAGGTTTCAGTTCATGTAGGAGTGCAAATCTGTTGTTAATTCTTATAGATCAGTCTCGCATGACAAGCCTCTTCGGAAATCATGCTGTTTCGCGAAAAACAAGTTATTAGATTCGAGATGGCTGTAAACATGAGATGTGACAATGTGTTCCATCTTTTACCAACAAATGCACGTTAATGAAATTGGTCGGTAATTTGCAACTATGTTTTTGTCAGCATTTTTAAATATGGGTACAACTTTGGCAGTTTTCCAGTCGGCTGGAATCTGAACAGTGTTTAGAGATTGCTGGAAAATGTGAAATAAGATCTTACTATAAATTGAGACCATGTTTTTTTATAATTTTCCAAATTATGTTATCAGTACCTGATGTAGTGGGTAGCTTCAAATTATCAATGAAGTGTGCGATACTTGAAGTGTGCAATGAAGTGTGCGATAGAGAAGTGTGCGATATTAAGATATATATGGGTGTCATGTATTGGTAGTCACGATCAGTGACCATGCACTAGCATATTATCTAAGCGCTCTTTTGTGCAAATGGATGAAAAGAAATGTTTGAAAACAGACGCACAGTCATTGTCTGGAAGAGGAGCACCGATATCGTCGTGTAACATAATTCGGTTAACGCGATCATTTTGGCGTATGATTTGCCAGGATTTCCTAGGATTACAATTGAGCAGGGAAGGGAGACTATGAAAAAAGTGTTTATCATTAGCAGCAGAAAGAGCGTAGCAGTAATCTTTTACGCAGCTGTCACAATAATGACATGACATGACACGCATGTCATGATTATCATGTTTGCACCAGTGACATACGTTCGCCATCCGTTCACTTCACGTAGTTTCAAATGGACCTTTCCAGAAATTGACGCGCGCCCTACTACAGCGGCTGCAAAGCATTATGGGAAACCGGAGCGCCGGCACAGTGTCGTCTGCTCGCGGAAACGTAGTCTCACCCCGTTTCCCGCAGCGCGCGGGCGTACGAACGCATCATTGTGGGAATGTCGGCCGTCATAACCCTGCTTCGATCTTCACTCACAGAAGAGGCACCATCCTGAGCAACGTGCAGTCAGCAAGCACTAGTATAGTTGACTTATTAATGACTTGGGAAATTGCTCGCCTACCCGAGAAAATGTCCATTGAACGGGAAAATTTTCTCGGCTTTCGCAGCGAGTCTCCTGTGCTTCGCTGATGGTATTTCCGCATAGCGGAAGCTTTGGTCATTTGTTTTATTATCAGTATGACCATAAAGCTTCATTACTAGTACTTTATGTCGGGGACTGTCACTCGTGATATGCTTCCGCGCGATACGCAGTGCAAGACAATGCACTTTGCGATATGATAATGTCAAAATTTCGCCCTTATAAATGAGTTCGAGCCCCACTATGCTGGACATATTTGAATACCAATTGCGTGTTTCAAATGCTGCGTGTGAGAAAGTTTGCACTTGGGACGCTGGGAGTAGTAAAAACACACTAGAAGCACGTCAATGGAGCGGATACTTCACATGTGGTATTTGCTTTCAAACAGGGCAAAACCTGCTGTCTCTGCGTTGTTTCTGTTTCCACGACTGTGAGTTGGAAATTAACTTAAGAATTTTAGACCTGACTGCACAAAAGGTCATGACTAGTTAACAATGTGAAGAAATATACAACGGAAAGAGCATCAGTGTGCATATTTCAAACAATATTCTATTTTACTGTTTCAGCTCCCATGATCTCTTGTTTCATTAAAGTTTATGATTATGCTAATTTAGTAATTTGTCGTTTTTATAGATCTGCCTCTCCAAGCTGCCCAAAGCATAAAACTGTTCCTGTCACCTTTGCCAAAAGGGCCAAAGACAAAACATCTAAAGAACTCACCTCAGGCGTATTCAGAAGAAAAAATTGCGCACAATGAACACTCTCATGGTGCTAATAAGCACTCACTATCTGGGCCCAGATGGTTTAAGCCAGAAAATGTTGCCGTGGAAGGCTGTTAATGGTCAGAATGATTTTAAAAGCGATTCGGTGTTTAAAATGTATAGACGGCCACAGTAGCACTTGGATAAGCTCACAATGTGAAAGAATCTGACGGCGAGTGTAGCTTTTGTATCGATAATCATGAAACTACAGCTACTCTTTGCCTTCACACAGGGAAAACAAAGAGTGAAAGAGAGAGATGCACCAAGCGAAATTAGGTTATGGCCTCTAGGTTGATGGTCAATAAAAAGCAGATACGTTTGAACATAACCATGCCGTAAACAGCAAAATTAACACTGTGTAACAGCGCAAAAAAACTCGCAGGGTTTCTTATGCATTTACCCAAGGTGACCTGAAGGCGACAGCCGTCTGTATCTGTTTGTTCAGTCAATTTATTAGTGCCCCCCCCCCCCCTGCGATACTTTTCTGCACCTAAAGTGGCTTTGCACTGATTTATGACCAAATGCATTCCAAACTTTCAGCACCTCACTTGGTTCTGCTCGGCCTCCATGATTGGTGGGCTGATCACACGATGACAAAGCAGTGCAAAGTGATGACGTCGTCTCATGACGTGAACATGGGATTGTCATGATGACCTTACACATTCTGATGATCCGTGATGTCACGATGACGTCGTGTGCTGACGCCATCACACCATGGTTTTTGCATCACTCCTGTTGATGCCGACGCCGCGGAATGCCAATGCCACAAACGGTCAATTTTTCTTTTTAAGCGAAAACCTTAGATCGCTTAAAACGGTCGAGTTTCACGTTTGATGAGACATCAAACGTGAAACTCGACCGTTTGCGTCCCGCGTCGGCGACGTCGAGTGATAGAAAAAAACCGCCCCGTGATGACAACATACATGACGTCAGACCGCCAATAATTGTGACGTCATCAAAACATCAAGTGACTTCACGTGATCATGTCATCGTATGAAATCCGAGCTTGGTGCAATGTGACCTCCTGATGAAGGCAATGCAAAATAAGGTTCGCACTGCCTCCGTTTTTGGAGGCAGTGCAAACCTCGTTAGGTACAGCAGGTTTTCAAAGGGTGGTGTGAATGGTGGCGGGCTGGGGCGTCGAACAGGTGTGAAAAAGGGGCACTGGCCCCCTTCAAGCCACACCGGCATCTGCCCATGCCCAAGCTACACCAGTGCTCTCCCCCAGCCGCGACGCAACATGGGTTCGCACCCACGGAAAAACCCTGCTGAAAGTCATAGACTGGCGGGGTAGGATCAGTACGTCGACTGAGAAGAAAAATGAGATGGCCTTCTCCATCAAATCACCCTGTGCGGATGAATAGGAGACCCTGTGAGTTTATAGCGAGGTATCTAAGCCTCTCGCCCTAATAAATTCGCGTAGTTAATTACAGGGTAAGCTGCAAGTGTAAAATTCCAGCCCCGCAATCAAAGTAAGGACACAAATAACAAAGGTCCGACTTAGCTGCATAACCACGAACATCAAAGCCATGAAGTAGCACCAAGCAATGAATTAATAACATAAGTGTTGGGGTTTAACGTCCCAAAACCACCATGCGATTATGAGAGACGCCATAGTGAAGGGCTGCAGAAATTCAAACACATGAACCTAAAGCATTTTTGGCGCAATCGAAAATGCGGCCGCCGCGGCCGGAATTCAACCCCGCAACCTGCGGCCTAGCAGCCGAGTGCCTTAGCCACTAGACCACCGTGGCGGGCAAGCAAACTTTCACGTATTATCACATCCCAGAACCGAGCAAGTGTGTCCGCCGCTTTGCTTATTCGGCACGTTCAGTGATGATTACGGTTATTTGCGATGAAACACACAGTCTAATATGCGTGAATGAAAGTCAGAGCGATTAGAAGAAGCATTTCTTCACAATAGCAGCTCCTTAAACTTGCCAAAACCACTCACGGCGCGCGATGAACGCAAGCGAAGGCGGGAAAGCGTCGTCTGCTCTGACCGCCGGCGCTCCACTCTCCCATAATGCCCCAGCGCCGATCCACCAGTGGCAGGAGCGGCGCTTTGATTTCTGGAAAGGTCCATTGGGTATATGTGAAGCTGCGCATCATGAGCGTGGCGTGTAGTCATGACTTACATGGCATGCAGTTAATGATTTACACGTTGTGGATCGTCACTTATGCTCGCCATGCAGTCATGTCACACAACTTTCGCAATATGTCGTGTGAACGAAACCACCGCAAAAGCAGCAAGGCCATGAGATGTATATCATGACATTTATGACATACGTGTCATAATAATCATGTTATGACTAGTCACTCATGCTCATCATGCAGTTATCTTATGGCATACCAATTTCGTTATAAATCTCATCATCGAAACGGCCGGGAGAGCTGAAAGTTGTAGTCGGATAGATAGATAGATAGATAGATAGATAGATAGATAGATAGATAGATAGATAGATACGCTCAATGTTACCGAAGCTCGCTAAGAAATGCTTCGGATAAAAAAAAGTTTTACTGCACCACTATTGTATACCAGATATGCAGAACGTGTAGAAGTGTATATATTCGCAAAATTTTCAATCAACTACCTGAAGAGTTTTTTTCAGTTTGTTCAAAAAAGCAAAAAATTACTTTCTAAGCTACAAAATCACATGGCTATGGTCTACTATATGTTACATGTGCTCGTGGCCTCTACTTTGTTCTCCTTTTTATTTACTGTCTGCGAAAAAGCAGTGGTATTATTCATTCAGTCGGTTTGTTGGCAAAAATAAGCAAAGGTAGTTTCTGTGACCTTGTAACCACAGCTTGAATGGTGACCATGGTGTACATAGATGTACACAATAAAAATATAATAATAATAATAATAATAATAATAATAATAATAATAATAATAATAATAATAATAATAATAATAATAATAATAATAATAATAATAATAATAATAATAATAATAATAATTATTATTATTATTATTATTGTTGTTGTTGTTGTTGTTGTTGTTGTTGTCGTTACTATTACTATACGGTTGTCTATCTATTATTATTACGGTTGTCGGCGGTTTCCACACTGCAGCGCCGCAGATGGTGCAGTGGTAAACCGTCCGGTTTATCCGCACGCCATGCTCCCCCTCGAGATGCCGCTGCAGCGACTGGCGGCGCGACGTCCACACTTCTGGATTGTAGGCGGTCGCGCGCAGCCCTCCTCGCCGCTCAGGAACGTCGCCGCAAGTGGAAAGAAGAGCGGGAGGGTAGAACCCACACGCTCATCATTATTGACGATGAACCCAGTTCAGCGCTATGGATGAATGCTGCACACTCAGCGGACTCTGCAAGGCAACACGAAAACAGTGTAAGAGGAGCTTGTTTTGTGCTTCTATTTCTTGCAGTGCACTACCACTGGACCAGGTCAGTCGAGTGTATTACGTGTCCCCAAGCACTTCCTGAATACAGGTGTCTGATGTCCCGGTGCACGGCTGACGCCGGTGTGGTGGACCACTGAAGTGGGCCGTTCGTCGCGGGTCAATTCCCACCCCGCATCATCGATCGATCCTGCTCGGTGTAATGCCCTCTGACACAACGGCCTCGGTTGAGCGCCAAAGGTGTCAATCAATAACTCGAAAGCCTTCAGCGGCCCCTTATTCAGCAGAATTTAATGCCATAACTGCCCGAGTTCGAGAAAACGCTGCCCTGGGGCCGCATTCTGTGGCTGTCGTGACCTTTTGGAGACATCACCGATTATCGTGTCCAGGGCACGCTGTTTGGCTCGTAGAGGAGAATCGGGCAGGTCATCGTATCAGTCTCTTCTAACATGGAGTGGTGTGTAAGGTTACCCAAAAAACTAGAATATAAGATATTATTCCAAGGCGTGCCCGCGCCACCGAAACATAGGAGGTCTCGGTATTAAATACGTCACATACCAAGTCGTTCAAAGCGACACTGTCGGCAAAAGTGATGATATACGAATGCGGGACGTATGAATTCTGAACGTGGTGATCGATAAGTGTGATTTTGTGCACCTATAATGTGTGGGTTACATTAGTTTTGACTGCGTAAATTGTTAACTTGCTAACGCTTGCTATCGGTGCACAAAATCACATTTATCGGTTACGATGTTTAAAGTGTACTGATGTTGTGTAAATCATCATCACAACACCTAAAAGTATAAAAGGTTGAAAACCACTTCATACAACATCTCCACGAAGTGAATGACGACTAGTTAGCAAAGCGGGGTTCTAAGGTCCATATTGACTTCGTTGAAATCCTCGAATAGTGTAAAGGATGGAGAGATGAAAGGACAGATGCCTGGACGGATGGACAGGTGGACGGCGCAGGCGATTATATATTGTGCTTTCATGTACTTGATTGATACACACACAAAGTCGGTTTCCGTTTTTGTGGAGCCGAAGCTCCTGAAGCTCGAAGCTTGTCTGTTGGCGTTGCAGTTGTATCCGAGCAAATGCAAGGTGCTCACTCTACGCCACCACGACGATGATGTTGATCATGGACAACGACTTGCATGTGCTGTATATGATATCTCTACATGCTCTTCAGTGCATTTCGCATGACTGAAAACAACCAACAAGTACCAGGGGAACGCACCCACACCTCGTCTGTGTCAACTTCAGGCTAGATACGACACCACAAAGCAGTAATAATGAAGGCAAAACGAAATTGACAATGGAACACAACATACTATCTGCGAGCAATGGACATTGAGCAATGAGCGGACCCAGCTGGCCCGCGCCACAAGCCCTTTTCTGGCAGTAAATGTTTACCTTCCTTCAGCGTTTGTAACAGCCCCGAAGCATACCGAAGCCATTTAAACGCGTGTTGGCATTTTTGTGAACGTCGAATTTTCGTGAACGTCAGACCTGCGTGGGACAGATAGTCCCACGCAGGTATTAAATGCCAAGCATTGCTTTGAGTACTGCAAGCACTTTTGGTTTCTATCTATCTATCTATCTATCTATCTATCTATCTATCTATCTATCTATCTATCTATCTATCTATCTATCTATCTATCTATCTATCTATCTATCTATCTATCTATCTATCTATCTATCTATCTATCTATCTATCTATCTATCTATCTATCTATCTATCTATCTATCTATCTATCTATCTATCTGTCTATCTATCTATCTATCTAACACACATATATAATTTTAACGCGTGTGCGTTGCAAAAATTGCCCTCACCTTTTCGAAAGGAATCGTGAAGAAATGGAAATGCATTTCTTGCGCCGAGAGTATATGGCGTAGTAATTTCAATGACGTAAATTAATGACGAGTTGAGGATTTGTACCGTAATCAATTATCTACACAGTTATCAGCCAGAGAATGGTTGAGAGTGAGGCGCGTGCTTTAATTTATTTATACGTGCGAGCGAGAGAATGGGAGAGTGGGGCACAGGGAGGAGAGAGAGCGAACGCCGAGAGAAGGAGTAGCGAAGCACTAAGTTTACCCTCGCCTCCGCCGAGCTACCGGGACGCGAGCGCACCACTCGCCAGAGTGTGCTCCTCCTCTCCACTCACTCTCTGCTACTTCGCCCGCACCGACTGCTCCGGTTTCTAGGGGCAAGATAAGCGTGCCCGCGCGCAGCGTTTGCTATGGAAGACGGAGTGAGAGCGGAGAGATAACACCTACCGGTGTGCGAACGCCGCCGGACGCCTGACATAGCCCTACTAAGAAATGCATTCGAAATTAAAAGCAGTCATCGGCTTCGTTGGTCCGACGAATTCACAGAAAGAAAATGTGACTGAATTCCAGAATTCTGCATAGCAACCAAGTATTCTACGAAACAGTTACGTCAGGTCGCGCCGCTGTTTTTCTAATTGATCGCATTCTTCGTACAGCGTCAATTGGGGATGCAGTAATGGATATTCAATCTTATAAACATTACGTACCTACTCCTTTCACGCAGCCTTCACGTCGGGTTAACGACAACCGCAGTGAAGTGCCATCTACTGGAGCTTCGTTATCTAGCAATCTCCAGGGCCGCCATCCTCGCTTGCACAAGCGCTACTTATCAGCTTACCGCTTCTGGTGTTCTTAATGCTCATGTTGCTGTTGGCATCGTTACGCAACAGTAAACGTCCGACTGTATAACATATGTCTTTGCGTACAACATGAGTATATATATTTAGCGTCTTTTTGTAACATTTCGCTGAATAAAAAAATACAACACAATCAACTTTCCTCCGTGACGTGTTCTTCACACAAACTTGATTCCTAAGGTACGTGGGTTGTGAGAAATTTTTTTCCGTACCATCATCGCAGAATATTCTGAGAAAGCTTTTCATAAAACATTTTCTCTACTTACATATCTTTTGTATCGCTGGTATTTTTTTTTCGGCGGTTGAGATATATTCACCTTGTGCAGGCATGAGCATTAAGACGCTGAGCGGCTGGTCATGGGGTACGGTTGTCTTGGCAGAGCACCGCTAAGAAAATTTATGAAGACGAAAGCCATAGATGCTTTACCAAACGCTGAAAGAGGCCGCCCGCATCAGCGGCGTCGACACGAACAGTGTGTGTAGAAGAACAGGCGCTTCCGTCCAACAGTATCGCCAACGCTCGGCTCACTCGGTTCGTGTTTACGGGTCGCTGTTGTGCCTCTAGACGATTCTGCATGGTGCCTCGCCGCAGACAACCATTACATCATTGAACAACCAACAAACCTATTCATAGGTGCAATATATGGTCGTCATATGACGTCATCATGAGATCATTAGCAATTTTCGGGACGTCAGAATAAACGATAGTTATAGCGCGAGAACAAAACGACGACACAGAGACAAGAAAGACACGAAAGTCACGAGTGCTAATTCTTGTCTCTGTATCGTCGTTTTGTTTTCGGGCTATGTCTGTCGTCATGCCATACCAACTATCCCAAGCTGCCACACTTCTAATTCAAAATAAAGTCGACATGACATCCCTACGACGTCGCGTAGGTGAGGTCACATAATGACGCTACCACATATCTTAGTCGCTTGGTCAAAGGTAGACACAGTGTAAAAAGCTTGTATTGCCTTCAATCTCGAAAGGAGTGCAACATGTTAGAGGGTGGAGGGGGGGGGGGGTATGCACACAATTGACTGAGAGGGAAAAGATTTGATTGATATGTGGGGTTTAACGTCCCAAAACCACTATATGATTATGAGAGGCGCCGTAGTGAAGGGCTCCGGAAATTTAGACCACCTGGGGTTCTTTAACGTGCACCCAAATCTGAGCACACGGGCCTACAACATTTCCGCCTCCATTGAAAATGCAGCCGCCGCAGCCGGGATTCGAACCCGCGCCCTGCGGGTCAGCAGCCGAGTACCTTAGCCACTAGACCACCGCGGCGGGGCGAGAGGGAAAAGATGGCATGTGCTTTAGTGTAGCCTTAGGCGTATGTACAAGAAACTGGCCTACATTTTTGTTTTATACATTTATCTACTTATGGCGAATAATTTTACGTGGCAGAGAGACAGACGGACGGACACTGAGCCCGACTACAAAATGCTGACGCATTTAGACGCTTGCATAGTAAACCGCATAATCTGATATGTTCCCTCTTCATATAACACCAAAATTTGAGGTGTTGCGAGGCCCGCGAGCAATATACTGCGTATACGGCCAATTTCACGTGACACAACTTCGAACTACAACGAAATAATCTGCTCGCTGAGAGCCACAAAATTAGCAAGAAAAAGTGAGTGGTGACGCTCTAGCATCTAGAGGTGAACGTTTGCCGCTGTATTTGCCTCAAGACAGAAGCTGCTAAGAAGATCTGAGGTACTTACTTGTGTAAGTTTGTAGTCTCAAAATCAAGCGTTTGCGTGGCCCAAGAAAATTTGTGCTCCACCATACGCTGTAGAAGTCGGCTGTTTACATAGCCTGTTTATATAAGCTTCATAATCTCGAACCTTATAAAATGAATGTCCCGTCCTTGTACAAATTTTTGCATTTTACATATTAACATCACTGCATACACAAAGAAGTTATTTTCGCTGTACATGACAGCTTGCACTGTAAATACACATGAGGAACATTGCATATCTTTTTGTGTACACAATAATCTCTGTAAGATAATTCTGGAAATAAAATTTTCTTAAACAAGCTGTCATATAGTAGAGCACTCCAATTCATTAAACACTTTACTCTAAACATGTGTCTGTCCTAAGTCAGCTCCAACTCGAAAGCCGAAAACTTCCTGCATCTTGCATGGGACCGCACTGCCTCAGCAAGCAAAGATGTCATGTGGTGACAGATTACAAAGTGCAGGAGCGGCGCAGCATACCATGCAGATTCCTTCCTTTTAACGATAGAATGTATAGTTGATCGTTGTCCAGGTTGAACGGCATGAATCCAGAAGCTTGGGACAGCATGGCGCATGAACTATTAGAAACACATCGCATCGGGAAGAGAAGACACATCTGCGTAGTGGTACTTCTGTTAATCTTCGTACCTCGAACATTTTACCAGCGGAACTGTTTAAGCTAGAGCTTGGGTCCTGGGGTGCCGGCAAAAAGCTCGCCCAGCAGATATGACGTCAATGCGCGTTGCTAATAGCTATCACCTGTGATAGCTCCGCCTAACTTCAGATAGGGAACCAGAGCTGGAGTTTCCACGATGCGGGCATTGTCTGCCTGGCGGTCAAAGCACACACTTCTCAGCCGCTCCGGAAGGCGAGAATGGCGGCTGGTAGAGGTGGTGCGGGTGCACATTTTCGAATCAAAACCAAAGGCCGTGAGCGGTAATGCTGCGTATTCGAGTACCACAACACGTAGAAAAGGAACAAGATGAATTCCTGTACGTTTCACGTCTTAAATAATATCAATAAGAAAATAGACGTTGCATACAAGTGGTCTAGTGAGCATAGTATGTTCTGCTTTCGCTCTCCTATCCATTTCTGTCAGGCTGGTTTCTAAGCCAAATTGCACGTGTCTGCTAGATTTATTCAATAGTCAAGACGGCCACCAGTGGAAACCAGGATGAAGCAGCGCGATATATACGGCGTTTAGCCGGATGTCACAGGTCCCGTTAATTAGGGAGGCGATTGCCGGGCTAATTCCAAAGGCCGAAGTATCGGCCCCCCAAACCGCACCACGAAAGCGTGGACAATTTAAAAGTGGTCCTATTTGCCATGCCAGCGGACGCCGGCTGTGGCCCAAAGAACAAGTCAGAGCCGAGAGTTGATGAACAAAACAAAATTATATTCTCAATAATGGCTGATCAATACGATACACAAATATGCACACTCGACATTCGTTGAATATGATATGATACCAATCTAACAACGTACTACACAGTACAATCAGCCACACTCGAAACAACGGACACAAACAACAATCCCCTCTACAATGCAGTCGCATGCATCGAACAACCAAGGCACTTAAAGACGAAAGAGTTCGAAAACTTATTGAGTCCAAAGTCCTTGGAACAAAAGACTGAATGATACTCTTCCGAGAATCACTCACTCAAAGTCCAGCGTTGTTGTCGTTCTGCTGCCCCCGAAGTTTCTCTTCCAGGAAACCTCGCGTCTTCAATTGGCCGCTCTCTAAGCTCCAAACTTTTACGCCGGAAACACGTCGGCTTCACACACGCAGCTGTTGCCACGCGTCTTCGCTCGATAGCGGTAGACACACACTCTTGCCTGTAGCTCGAGTCTTCACTCCTAAGGTGGAAATCCTCCTCTTCTCCTCCTTTGTCACGGAAGACAAAAGGCTTCGCCCACAAGGCGGAACACCCTACGCACTCTGGCGCATACTTTCTTCTACTCCTGCTTTGTCCCTACGGACAAAGCCTTCACCGACAGACGCGGCGGAATAACCTCACGCATACTGGCGCTAACTTCCTTTTTCTCCTGCTTTGTCGCTGAGGACAAAACCTTCGCCGACTACACGGCGGAATACCCTACGCACTCTGGCGCATACTTTCTTCTTCTCCTGCTTTGTCACTGAGGACAAAACCTTCACTGACAGACGCGGCGGAATAACCCACGCACACTGGCGCTAACTTCTGTCTTCTCCTAATCTCCCATCTCGGCTGCTCGATTAAACACCTTCCGCGCGAGAGTCCAGAAAGTTCTCATCATTTCATCGGCGCGATACGTAGCGAAGGCTGGGGAAAGGGTGAGACGGTACGAGGGCCGTCCGCGAAAGATGACGCAACCCTGCATCACCACGCCCCTTTCCATCGGGAACTCTCTAGGGCTTGCTCGGCCGCCGATGCGAGGAGAGAGGGGAGAGGGACGCACGCCCGGGGAGTCTTTGGATGCTTGTTTTCTTTTTTTATCGTTGACCTCTCGGTGCTTCGTCGCCAGAATTTGGCGGCGCGCCCTTTTTGAGTGCTCGTTTTGTGACACCGGAAATCAAACGAGAGTATTAGGCAGCATACGACATATAAAACATTTTTTGTGTCTGGCCACCACCATTAAACTCCGCCTGATGCCCCCTCGCGAAGTGAATGATATACGCAGTCTCCATTATTTGTGAGCCCTTACTTAGAAGGAATGCTGTCTCGTCCGCAAGATTTGGGCAGGGGCACGTTCACCTAAGCCCCTGAACTGTTATAAAAGGTACGCTCGCTATGACTAATCGATGCTGAAATTGCCTCTGTTTAACTTAATTCGTGCTAAACACAGGCTTCTTGTTGTGAATAAAGCAGCGGACTACTGAAAGTTTAACTTTATGGAGTCAGTCGATGTGGAAAGCTCTTTTCTCCCTGGCTGCGATGGCTATGTAACATCAGAATTCAGGCCTTGCTAGAGAAGCATCAAATGTGTTCAATTGTTACCCATTGTTTAGCTGACAATCTTTATTTTTTCGCTTGCCTGTGTTTGCTTAGGACAAAGGTGTCTGTTCAACATCAATAACTGCTAGGTTTTCACGTGCGAAACAAGAAACGATTTCAATGCCCGCTGTAGGGTTGGTATCAGGAGCCATCGTGACCACTTGGAGAAGGAGAAAAACTTTATTCATCCCGAGAGGGAAAGGTGCGGTAGTGGAGTGTCAGAAGAGCCTACCCAGCGTAGGTCTCCGCTACCCTCTTGGCGCAATCCGAGATCTGGTCCTGGGCCTCGGGCGTCGAGCTGCACATAGCAGCCTCCCACTGTTCCTTACTATTAATGTGTAGAGAATCGGGTGGTGGGTTTCAAGTACACCCCCACACGATATGATCTAGGTTAGATATTTGTTGACAGAAAATGCACAAAGGGGAGGGGTATATCGCAGGGTGTATAAAATGGCGAAAAGATGGGGTAGGAAACGTATGCGCCTGTAACTGGCGCCATAGTGTTTCATGGTAGCGTGAAGCTCCACGATGTAAGGGGGGGGGGGTATATAGTGCGCTGTAGGCAGTAGTGATTTGTTATATCGTGGAAAATCAAAAGACGACCTCTCGCGCCGAAAAAGACCGCGTAGTCTAAGGCGCCATCAGATGCCTGCGCTCGGCCGGTCATTCCTCGAGTACAGGTATGAGCCGCCTCATTGCCACTCAACCCCGCATGCGCGGGCGTCCATATGAGAGCAACGTTCATGAATTTTCACATATATCCTGGTTCACGGATGTTCTTTGTATTTTGCTCCCATTGAAATATGGCCGCTGTAGTTGGGAATCTATGCTGCACTTTCAAGCATAGCGGCTTGTCCCCGCATGTGCTATTTGAAACTTTTAGGCACCATGGTGGCGGCCGGAAGCGGTGGCAGCCGGAAGCTCTGTTCAGATGATTGTGAAGTTTTGAACCCGCTTCAAGCAGCAGACACTGCTGCTTGTTTTCACGCGTTTGTGGTATTTTTTCAACGCTGCGAATGGTCTCGATATTACCATAATCATATGAGTTTCTCAAGCTAAAGTAGAAAGCGAAAGAAAAGGCCGACTGATTTCATTGTGGGCCTCGATGCTCCGGGAGAAAAATTAAGCGTCGCGTTGAAATCAGCGCCACAAAAGGCAATCACGGTTTCAGAGGGTTAAATTTGGGAAACAAATAACCAAGGCCCGTAAATGTATGCTGCACCCATTTTCTGCACGAGTACAGCTACATCAAGGTTTGCAGTTCTCGCGCTTATAAATCATCATCTCGATAATATACAGTTTCGGGCTTATTTATCTTCCCAATATGCTACCCGGCGTTTATTTATTTATTACAGTACATTAGCACTCCTCCATTTTTCCAAAAACCTAAACTCAAGGGCCCCCGAAGCGCGAAGAACTGCAGCCTTCACCAAAAAATGTATTTTCCGGTATCGTCTCTTGCGGGGCGATCATCTCCACGACCGCCATGTTAGATATATAGTCGAGCCGCCAGTAGGCCGTGAAAGCTGCGAATACTGCCACAGTGCTTTGCTTCATCATATTTCTCGTGCATACATGCCGCGGACAGGGCGTAAATACGATGCCAAAAAAGAAAATTCCGCAGATACCACTTTCTGTTGTTTTTCTTTTATTGCAGAAGTGGGCAGCGTCGTATCGTGGCACCACGGACGTTTTTAAGGGGGCATATGACAGCCTGCACTAGACGAACAGAAAATCCAGCAGGTAACAAAAAATAAAAATGATGGCGACGCAGTCGCCATCCCGGTACATTACTGTCCCGTCCCTGCCATAAGCATAGACGCAGTCCGCTTTGTGGAGCTTCTCTCCGTTTTCCAGTGTTTTAAGTGTAATATTACCCTTCGAACAAAGCTTTTTTTATAAAATACAGTGATTAATTACTGGAGCAATGGCTTTTCGAGCTGTTCATTGCAAAATGAAGCACAGCAGCGGCGCACGCGCATGCCCTCTCCGCGGTACACTGCGGCTGGACGTCTGGGCGCGAGCGGCTGAGTTGTGTCGCGACTCTCCGCCAGGTGCTATTTTTAGGCGTGTTAGTTATCCAGCATTGGTCTCCCATATCTTCGCGCAGTTGGAAGGAGAGCGACATGATGGTGAGGAGGCAGTAAACGAGGAGGGGAGAAGGTAAAGCATTTCGCAGCCTTGTGAAGCATAGTTAAGCAAGGGGATGGGAAGCGAATTTCTAGTGAAAAGGATTGATCGTAGGGTATTAAGACAAAAAATAGCAAAAAAATTCCAGCATCTCCACACAGAGGATGATGGTGAGGTGGGCTCCGGAGGTTTTTCGGTGATAGCACGAATCCTCCGAGAACTTCGCCGCTTCCCACTCTCGCACTCCGGGGTCCACTTCTCGCCGAGACCGTTTCACAGCGGCGTCGTTGGCGCGCACCGTCTCGGGATCCGCCAGCCACTGCGCTCGCAATCCGACACGTACGGTGACGATCCAGGAGAATGAAAGATAACGGGCGCCCCGCCGGAGCCCCGCGCAGATGCCGATCAGAGTGCAGCGGCACCTTCAACGCCATCTAGTGTCAATTCACCCAACCGCCATATTGGGGACATCTCTATCGCACTAATCCATCTAGAAAACTAGACGAGAAACCTCGATGATGATGGATGGATGGACTGATGGATGTGGCTGTACCCTTTAAATCGGGCGGCGGCTAACGCCATCTAGCCGTAATACTTAGTGAACTAACCACTACATTTATCTTTTTTCCCCTTTAAATATTGAAGTTGGACGGGTACTTTGCAGTGAAGGGTTTAATTTTCACTCATGCCTTCACTTTAGCCACCAATAAGATAACCTCCTTCTAGTTAAGTCTACCCGCCTAAAGTCTGTTTTGCCCTCCCTGTCCCTAAACCCCAGTGTTTTGAAAAACTCTGCGCCATCATCTTGACCTATAGGATGAAGCCCTTTATAGAACATTATCAAGTGTTCGGCAGTTTCTTCTTCCTCTCCACACGCACTGCATACTGTGTCTACCACTTCGTATTTGGCCCGATATGTCTTGGTTCGCAATACTCCCGTCCTCGCCTCAAACAGTAGAGAACTACCCCGATTATAATCATAGATCCTTTGTTTGGCAATTTCCTGCTTAAAAGTTCGACATACCTCTAGTGCGAACTTCTTTAACATGCCAATTCTCCACATGTCAGTCTCCGTTTCTTTCACTTTCTTCTTAACTGATAGTACTTATTGGTTTGGCCACCTGCTGTTTTCTAAGTATTTACCAGTAAATTTCTTGGTTCGCTTCCTCCATTTTGTATCGACAATTTTCATGTACAAGTAGCTGAAAACCTTCCTAGCCCAACGCTCCTCCCTCATTTCTCTCAATCGCTTCTCAAACTTTATCTTGTTGCTAGATTTCCTGCCCTCAAATGATGTCCATCCCATTTCACCTTGTACTCCCTGATTTGGTGTATTCCCGTGACCTCCTAAAGCAAGCCTACCTATTCCACGTTGCTTAATTTCTATTCTTGCTTGAACTTCTGATCTCATGCACAAGACCGCATTGCTGTACGTCAGGCAAGGAACCATGACCACTTTTCATATTACTCTGACGACATCATACCTGTTGTAATTCCACAGTGCCCTGTTTTTCATTACCGCTGCATTCCTGTTACCTTTAGTCGTCAGGTATATTTCGTGTTCCCTTAGGTACTCGGCCCCATTGCTTATCCATACGCCCAGATATTTGTATGTATCTGTTATCTCTAGCGTGACCTCCTGCATTCTAAGCTCACTACCTTCATTGTCATTACAAATCATGACTGCTGAGTTTTACTTACTGAATCTGAAATCTAACCTATCTCCTTCATTACCGCAGATGTCCACCAATCTCTGCAAATCTTCCTTGTTGTCGGCCATTAGCACTATATCATCTGCGTACATCAATGCTGGTAGTGCCTGATAAATGAGTTTTCTTTGTTTGATGAAAGAGAGGTTGAAGTCAAGTCCACTTTCCTCTGATTTGACCTCTAATCCTTGTAGGTACATCATGAATAATAAGGATGACAGGGGACACCCCTGCCTAAGACCCCGTTTTATCTCTACAGGCTTGGATACCTGTTTTTCCCACGTTATAATTACGTTGTTACCTTTATAGACATCTTTTAAAAGATTAGTGACTGCATCTTTCCCGCCGAGTGTGTCCAGTATTCCCCACGAGCCATCTTAAACCACGCTATCATACGCTCCCTTGATATCCAAAAATGCTAGCCACAGGGGCCTGTGTTCCTTTTCTGATATTTCGATGCACTGCGTCAATAAGAAGAGATTGTCTTCCAACCTCCCGTGTTTCCGAAGCCCATTCTGCAGTTCCCCCAACACCTCACCCATCCTTTATGCATGCCTGTAGTATTTCCTTTATAATCTGCTTCGTTAGCCTGTAGACCACTGATGTCACTGTTATAGGATGGTAGTTGTTTATGTCAGATTTGTCCCCCTTTCCTTTATAGATCATGCTCGTCCTGCTAAGTTTCCATCCATCGGGAACTTCTCCATTGATTATTATTTTGCTCACTGCCTCTCTCAAAGCCTGCTTAGACTTCGGACCTAATGTCTTTATCAGCATAATTGGAATGCCATCCGGGCCTGTTGATGTACTACTAGGAACCCTTTTCTCAGCCCTTTCCCACTCGTTGTGAAAATGGAGCCATTGCGCCACTTGATCCATCCTTGTCTATTGTGGTGCAGAAGGCACTTCTTTGTTGAAGGTTTTCTGGCACCCTTGTTTTTATATATTTTATAGCTTCGTCCCTCTTTAGATTAGCACCTTGGGCGGTTGTTATAAACCTCTGCTTTAGGCTTGTCTCATTTCTTAGGGAGTTTAGATGGTTCCAAAATTTCGCAGCTGCCTTTCTATCTTTCTTATGTACTTCTGCCAGCCACTGAGCTCATTCTCTTCTAATCTTTTCATTGATCAGAAGGGATGCATCCCTTCTACAGCTTAGAAAGGTTTCCCATTCTCTTTCAACATCATCTGTCGGTTGAACCTGCTGCTTAACATGTCTGTGTTTCCTAGAGGCTTCCTGACATTTTGCTGTGGCTCTCTGAACTTCCTCATCCCACAAACTTTTGGATTGGTGTCTTCTTTTCCGGGGTGACTTGTCACGCGTTTTAGTAAGCTCTAGCTCAAACAGTTTAATTAAATTCGTAGATATCCACACTGTTTTATTATCCTCCATGATTACTTTCTCAATTTGTTTAGTGGCTATTTAAATTTGCCTTTCTGGATAAAAATTTTTCTGTAGTTGGTCATCTTGTCTCCTTCCCACTTTCACTGCTCTTCCAAAACTTAATGATTGATTGATTTGTGGGGTTTAACGTCCCAAAACCACCATATGATTATGAGAGACGTCCTTCCAAAACTTAGCTTGATACGTTTGTGATCACTACCCAGACTTCTGGAGCCACCTTCATCTATGTGCATTCCCCTGAGCCTATCATACATGCTATGTGACATCATTGCATAATCTATCGTCGACTGCAGCCTTCCTACCTCCCATGTTATTTGCCCTTCACACTTTTCGGTACTGTCGCAAATGATCAAATCAAGCCTTTCACACATATCCATGATCATTTTGCCTGTCGGGTCGGTATACCCATCTATATCTTCTATGTGCTCATTCATATCTCCAAGTATAATTATCTCGCACTCTCTTCCTAACTCCTGATGTCCTTTGATATACACTCTACCATTGCCTGGTTTTCTTCTCTGGCCTTTGCTCCCTCCCACAAGTACACGAAACCAAGGGGTGTCATTTGACCTGTCACTTTCCTTTTTAGCCATAAATGTTCCTTGCGCTCCTGCTTGACCCTTTGCCAGTCTGTACTTTTATGAAGGAGTGCCCCAATACGACCCCTCTTTCTGCTGCCTTCTGTTCTATTACAATATTCCCACGCGTAGTCCGGATTGTTCGGAGGTTGTTCCATGTCCCTTAGATGTGTTTATACAAAACCGTATACCATCGGCCTCTCTTCCCTTAGCTGTTCTTCTATCTCTTCCCACTTCAGCCTGTTCCAACCACGCTGCATGTTAATATACCCTATCTCTGAATTGGCTCAGCACTCATGGCTACGTCTATTTCTGCCCCGGACTCTACCTATCTTAGATACTGGTGCCACTTTGGAATCGTATCTGTCCATACCACCTGTCAAAAAGTCTCCCTGGTTGTTTTCCTCGTTACTAGCTATCCTGCACTCCGAAGGGCCCGCTTGCCCCCCAAAAAAGCTACTGCGCGTCCTGCAAGTCACCAACCCACCTCATGACATAGCCGCCCATCGAAGTAAATTCTGTCTCCTTGAAAACCCCCCCACCTACGCACCTCTCTGTTTATTTCCACCACCTCAAAGCCTTTCTCTCGACTCATCCGCCATATCTCTCGGTTTGCGTTGACAACTGCTCTTTGCCGGTTGATATCACGCACCGGTACCTCCGGTATCGTGCATATCACTACCTGTACCTTAGGAGAAGTGGCGCGCATGTCATCGACGCCTTTCGCCAGTGTGGTTGCTAGTCCTGCTGTATCTTCATTTAAGACATCGTTTAAGCCGCCTGAAATTTTCACGGGGTTTCGTCTATCAGTTGTAGTTTTGAGTTTTGCGCTCGCTTGCATCATGACACCTTCCAGCTTGCGTCCTGGGAACACCTCTACTGCAACCCTCTTGTCACCTCATACCCTCTCTTTGATGGCTTCTGTGCATCGATTTAAATTCGAGTCCCCGGCGATTATCACATGCTGTGACTTTTCAGCTGGAGCGTCCTGCAACAGCGCCATCTAGTATATATATCGCCACCCAACTGCATTTGACATGTACCTCTACACACAGCGCCATCCATTGTATGATAAAGGAGATGCTATTGGGTACGCCGGAGGGAGGGATTGGCATGGACCATCAGGAGCTTCACCCTTGAAACCTTAGAGGGCCTTTGAGTTTCGCCATCATAAATAAAACGCGACAGCGCAGTCGGGCCTCGTGCTTAAAGCCTTCTAAGCTGCTGAGAAGGCGGTACGCACGAGGCAGGCTATAGCGTGCTTCAGTTTTCGGTACATGCCTCAAGCAGACCGGAAAGCAACAAACGACTGTGTTCGTAACATTGGCCTTTAAAAGCTATCCTAGAATGCCTACTGCAAGCATACAGTCGTTAAGTGCCCACTTCGCCGTATTTCTTCCTTTTGCGAATCAGTGAAGGCCCCACCACGTATCCGTAAGGCAACACTTGAAGCTACGAAGCTACTAACTTTGTAGATAGTTTCGCAGCCGATAATAACTGAGTATATGTGAGCGCTTTGTTATTGTTGGGCCTTTAAGACAACGACTAGTTGGAGCATCCATATGTCTTGTTGACACATGGCGCGTTACTGCGCTTCTGCCTTGCCCCATTACAAGCGTTGGGGAGATTTCTGCCACTACATGACATTCATATAGTGTCTTTCCCGCAGGAGTTTCAATCGATAGCTTCACTCTGTGGTAAACTATCTTCTTTCCACGCAGACAACCTGCATTCGTTTCTCACTCAAAGCGAAGGTTTTAATTATTTAGTTTATTTTTTGCGTATTTCTCACTTTTTCCCTCAAGGACAAGGACTTCCGGCTGGAAACCTTTTATGCCACTCGTGATTTTTTTCGAGACCTTACGAGACAAGAAGAGAGCAGAACGGAATAGGGAACAAATGGGGGTTAAGGATATCATAGCTGAAATCAAGAAGAGGAAATTGACATGGGCCGGGCATGTAGCGCTTAGACAGGATAACCGCTGGTCGTTAAGGGTAACTGACTGGATTCCCTGAGAAGGCAAGCGGGTTAGGGGCAGACGGAAGGTTACGTGGGCAGGTGAGATTAAGAAGTTTGCGGGTATAAATTGGCAGCAGCAAGCACAGGACCGGGTTAACTGGCGGAACATGGGGGAGGCCTTTGTCCTGCAGTGGACATAGTCAAGCTGATGATGATGAGGATGATGATGATGATGATGATGATACTAATTTTCTTCGGCACCAATTTCTCTATCTCTCGCTCTCTCTCTCAGTATGTAATATTTTCTATCTTTCTTTCTCTGTTCTCACTCTGGGTCGTGAAATCAAATCCACATTTTAGACTGCATTTTGGATGGGGGTGAAAATGCTTGAGGCCCGTGTGCATAGTTTTAGGTACAGGTTATTAAAGAACACCCACATGGGTAAAATTTCCAAAGCTTGTCTGGATTCGACAAATAAAGTTTATGTTCTTCCACTACGGTGTCTCCCATATCAATATCGGTGTTTCGGGACGTAAAACACCAACAAATATTATTACCTTAACAATCTGTACTTGTTTATCACCGATCTAGATTATTACAGAACACATGGAGAAGTCTATGCACGTGTTCTAGAAGTGAACATTGAGAGGACAAAAGGAGCGCCTGCCGGTTCATGATTATCGTAGTTTTCAGTCATGACAGACATTTTGCACCAAGCTCGAACAGCTTCTTAATCAAAATATTATCGCGAGGGTGTCATGGAGTTGACACATATCCCGTTAATAGGAAGGCAATCACCTGGAGGATTGCAAGGGCTGACGTATCGACCCCCCAAAACGCACAACGAAATCACAAGCAATTTAAAGTTAGTACCTTTTGTGCGACACGAACGCTGGTTCGGGTCCAAAGAACAAGTCAGAGCGGAGAGTGGATTACAAAACGAAAATATATTATCAAATATTGAAGTACAGGCAACACACAAATATACACACTCGGTATTTATAAAGTACAATACAATGGGCAGGGTACCTTAATGTGTTCAAAACTATGGTCATAAACAAATCACTCTAAAATGCTATCTCAATATCTATCAAAGAACACCTAAAAAACTCATATATTCTCCAAACGTGAAAAAGTCCAAAGTTCTGGGAACTGATCTTCAATGTTTCCCTTCTTGGAAACACTCAAACCAACTTTGTCGTAATGACCGCGAACATCAAACGGCCGCGAGCGCATCGAGAGCATGAATTATAGTCATCTTCTTACATAACATAAACTCATGATTATCATGTTTGCACCAGTCATATGCCTCCACCATCTATTCACGTCCAGTAATACCAAATTTGGTATATGTGAAGATGGTGAACGACTGGGAACGCGCCATGAGCGTGGCGTGTAGTCATGACTAACATGACACGCATGTCATGATTTCCACGTTAGGGTCTCTCACTTATGTTCGACATGCAGCAATGTCATACCATACCAGTTTTGCATAATGTCATGTGAACGAAACCACCGCAAGAGCAGCAAGACTATGAAATGTAAATCATGACATTCATGACATACTAGCCATGATTTTCATGTTATGACTAGTCGGTTATGCTTGTCATACAGTCATGTTATTCCGTACTAGATCACATTATTTAAACGGCCAGGAGGGCTAAAGTCGTAGGAGGCTAGATAGATAGATCCTCATCATCAACATCATCATCAGCCTGACTACGTCCACTGCAAGACGAAGGTTTTCTTAAGTAACCATGGAATGAACTCTCTGGAAGAGGTTATTGCCTTACAAACTTAACGGCGCAGAAATTTTAAAATTCGTCCATTGCGAGTGGAGTTATAAAGATTCGTCGCATGCTGCAATTGCAATATCTCTTCTCTCGTCCCGATGAAAGTACTAGAAGCTAAGCAGAGAGGGATGGCAGGTGTGAAGAAAAACGTCACGCGCACCTGGTGACCATGAGAACTCTTGTTTTTTTTCTTTGAATGCACGGATTTTTCAATGTGATCGTGCACCCACGCGTAATCAAGTCGCGGCCTTTCGTGGCAATCTCTGTAGCGACGGAGCGCGCAATGTACAAATCAGCCGATGGTTGATAGATAGGCTTACTGTGATTCTGTGATTTTTGAGCTTATTCCGTGATTTGTCAAGAGTACAGAACGCAATTTTTAGCTGACTTTGATAATTTATTGTGAATTCCTGGCCGCGTGCTGCGCTATAATACTTGGCTCACGTGTTGTCGGGAGGTACCGATCGGAAGCGCTTTGTGACTATGCTCAAATATTGTTGCAGGGCCCCTTTAAATTGAGGACGACGCAGCGAGCGGTGGAAAGGAAAATGATAGGTGACAAGAAGAGAGCCTAAATGATAAGAATAGAGCAGAGTGGATAGGGGAACAAAGCGGAGTTAAAGGGACACTAAAGTCAACTATTAAGTCGACGTTGATTGTTGAAATTATGGCCCAGAAACCTCGTAGTGTTACTTTTGCGCCAATGAAGGGCCTCTTTTGAAATAAAATCACGTTTTAGTGCTCTGCGTTGGGTTAGTGCACTTCAAGTTACCCAGCCTCAAGAAGCAGACTGACTGGACCGTCTCACGGCACTGTTGCCGTGCACAACGTTGCCCGGCTTTACTGCGCTAGTAGCAGCAGACCGAAAGCAGCGGGAGCCACAGCTGCAGCAACGGCCATTGATCAATTTCCCGCCATTGGCTTCAAAATTGCAGACGCTTTTGGTTCAACTGCGCCCCCCTAGTTGGCACCACTTATCCCGTGTAACCAGGTTAAGAGGGAAAGTAGCTGGGCAGATGACACGCCTTGGTTTGGTGTACTCGTGGACGGGAGCTAGTGCCGGAGAGGACAACCAGGCAATGGTGGAGTGTATATCAAAGGGCATTGAGGAATTAGGAGGAGAGTGCGACATAATTATAATAGGAGATGTGAATGAGCACATAGAAATTATAGATTGGTATAGTGACCCAACAGGCAAATTGATCATGGCTATGTGTGAAAGGCATGATTTGATCATTTGCAGCAGTACTGAGACGTGTGAAGGGCAATTAATATGGGAGGTAGGAAGGCTGCACTCAAAGATAGATTATGCACTGATGTCATATAGGATGTCTGATAGGCTCAGGGGAATGCACATAGATGAATGTGGCTCCAGAAGTCTGGGTAGTGATCACGAAAGTAACAAGCTAAGTTTTTTAAGAGGAGTGAAAGTGGGAAGGAGACAAGACGAGCAACTACAGAAAAAAATATATTTAGAAAAGCAAATAGAAATAGCTACTAAACAAATTGAGAAAATAATCACTGAGGATAATAAAACAGTGGGGACTTACACGAATCCAATTAGACGGCTTGAGCTAGAGCTTGCTAAGGCACGTGACAAGTCACCCCGGAAAAGAAGGCACAAACCCAATAGTTGGTGGATGAGGAGGTTAATAGAGCCGTAGCAAAACGTCGGGAAGCCTCTAGGGAACACAAACATGATAAGCAGCGGGATGAACCGACAGATGATGTTGAAAGAAAATGGGACATCTTTCTAAGCTGTAGAATGGAAAATTCCGTTCTGATCAATCAAAATATTAGAAGAAAGGGGGCTCAGTGGCTGGCAGAAGTACACAAAAAGGATAGAAAGGCAGCTGCGAAATTTTGGAACCATCCAAACTCCCTAAGAAATGAAAGAAGCCCAGAACAGAGGTTTATAACTACAGCTCTAGGTGCTAGGCTGGAAGGGGGCGAAGCTATTGAATATATGAGAACAAGGGTGACAGAAAAACTTCAACAAAGAAGTGGCTTCTGCGCCAAAATAGACAAGGATGAGTCAAGTGGCGCAATGGCTCCATTTTCACAACGAGAGTGGGAAAGCGTTGAAAAGAGGGTTCCTAGTAGTATATCAACAGGCTCAGATGGCATTACAATTATGTTGATAAAGACATTGGGTCCGAAGTCTAAACAGACTTTGAGAGAGGCAGTGAGCAAAACAGTAATCGATTGTGAAGTCCCAGATGGATGGAAACTTAGCAGGATGAGCATGATCTATAAAGGAAAGGGGAACAAAGCTGACAAGGGCAACTACTGTCTTATAACAGTGACATCAGTGGTCTACAGGTTGGCGATGCAGATTATAAAGGAAAGACTGCAGGCATGGATAGAGTATGAGGGGGTGCTGGGGGAACTGCAGAATGGATTTCAAAAACACAGGAGGCTGTAAGACAATCTGTTCTCGCTAACGCAGTGCATCGAAAAAGCAGAAAAGGAACTCAGGCCCCTGTGGCTAGCATTTTTGGATATCAAGGGAGCCTACGATAACGTGGTTCAAGACGACTTGTGGGGAATACTGGACACACTAGGTGGGGAAGATGAAGTCACTAGTCTTTTAAAGGATACCTATAAAAGTAACAAGGTAGTTATAAAGGGGGAAAACAGGTATCCAAGCCCATAGAGGTAAAACGGAGGCTTAGGCAGGGGTGTCCTCTGTCACCCTTGTTATTCATGATGTACCTACAAGGATTACAAGGAAATTAGAGGGAAGTGGACTTGGCTTCAACCTCTCTTTCGTCAAACAAGGAAAACTCATTGAACAGGCACTACCAGCATTGATGTACGCAGATGATATTGTGCTAATGGTGCATCCCTCATAATCATATGGTGGTTTTGGGACGTTAAACCCCACATATCAATCAATCAATCGTGCTAATAACCGACAACAAGAAAGGTTTGCAAAGATTGATGGACATCTGTGGTAATGAGGGAGATAGGTTAGATTTCAGATGGAGTAAGAAAAAATCCGCAGTCATAATTTTTAATGATAACGGAGGTAGTGAGCTTAGGATACAGGAGGTCACGCTAGAGATAATAGACAAATACAAATATTTGGGCGTATGGATAAGCAATGGGACCGAGTACCTAAGGGAACACGAAATATACGTAACGACTAAATGTAACAGGAGTGCAGCAGTGATGAAAAATAGGGCACCGTGGAATTTCAAAACGTATGATGTTGTGAGAGGGATATGGAAAGGGGTCATGGTTCCAAGTCTGACCTTCGGCAATGCGGTCTTGTGCATGAGATCAGGAGTTCAGGCAAGATTAGAAATTAAGCAACGTGGAATAGGTAGGCTTGCTTTAGGAGCTCACGGGAATACACCAAATCAGCGAGTACAAGGTGATATGGGATGGACATCATTTGAGGGCAGGGAAGCTAGCAGCAAGATAAAGTTTGAGAAGCGATTGAGAGAAATGGGGGAGGAGCGTTGAGCTAGGAAGGTTTTCAGCAACCTGGACATGAAGAATGTCGATACATAATGGAGTAAGCGAACCAGAAAATTGACGGGTAAATACCTAGAAAACAGCAAGGGGCCATACCAAAAAAACTATCAGTTAAGAAGAAAGTGAAGGAAACGGAGACTGACGTGTGGAGAATTGTCATAATTAGGAAGTCCGCACTAGAGATCTATCGAACTTTTAAGCAGGAAGTTGCCAAGAAAAAGATCTATGATAATACTCGGGGTAGTTTTCTACCGTTTGAGGCCAGGACAGGAGTATTGCGAACCAAGACGTATTGGGCCAAATACGACGGGGTAGACAGATTATGCAGTGCATGCGGACAGGAGGAGGAAACTGCCGAACACTTGATATTGTTCTGTGAAGGGCTTCCCCCTATAGTTCAGGATGGTGGCGCAGAGTTTTTCAAAGCACTGGGGATTATAGACAGGGAGGGCAAAATAGACATTAAGCATATATAATTATTTAGAAGGAGTTTATTTGATTGGTGCTATGGCTAAAGTAAATACTTGAGTGAAAATTAAACCATTCACTGCAAAGTATCAGTCCTATATTTTACTATTTAGAGAAAAAAAACATAAATCTAATTGGTGGTTCACTAAATATTAAGGCTAGGTGCCGTTAGCCGCTGCCCAATCTAATAGTTAGAGCCACATCAATCTATCCATCCATCCATCCAACCACGCGAAAATTGAATTTTTGAACCACTCTTGCCATTTGCCATAGTAACATCCGGCGGTTCTTTTTTCCATGAATCAAACAGAAATGAACAAGTAGCATTTTGTTGCGTATCCTATAGCACGGAACGTTTTTTTATTTAGTGCATTTAGATCGAGTACTAGTGAATAATTGTCGGCGGTCCATTTGATGTCATCGGGATCATTTTGAAAATGTCCTGCAGTGGCACATGTGTTATTGTGCATTTACTTTAATTTCTTGGTGAGTAGGGCACTGTTGTTTATAATATTGTCGTTTTAGATGTCATACATTGAGCTTTCACTCTGACGTAAATTCTTATTTGACTTTTGTGTCCCTTTAATTAGGGATGTAATAGTTCAAATCAAGAAGAGGAAATACACGTGGGCCGGGTATGTAGCGCGTAGTTAAGATAACCGCTGGTCTTTAAGGGCAACTCACTGGATTCCCAGAGAAGGCAAGTGGGTTAGGTGGAGACAGTAAGTTAGGTGGGTAGATGAGATTAGAAAGTTTGCGGGTATGAAGTGGCAGCAGCAAGCACAGATAGATAGATAGATAGCTAGATAGATAGATAGATAGATAGATAAATAGATAGATAGACAGATAGATAGATAGATAGATAGATAGATAGATAGATAGATAGATAGATAGATAGATAGATAGATAGATAGATACGATCGAGCTCTCCAATATTTCGTAAGAAATGCTTTGCATTTAAAAAGATATTTTTGCCGCGTGAGATAACAGCTAGGCCATCCATTATGGAAGAAATACGTCCTGGGTGTCGCGTTACGGCCGATTGTCGTCGAAGTTACGGGAGTGCCGCAGACAGTCTCATGGTCACGCGCTTGCGTGGTCCGTGAGCTTTTGTGGTTGACTGTGCGTATGAAACCCGAACAGATGATCGCAGCTGATTGCAGGCCTGAAGTTATTTGCGAAAACTCGAAGGAAAATATTCTTCAAGTAATTATTGCGCTCCTAAGGGCATACTGGTTAAGAGAAGGTGCTTCATGACAAGGTTGGTTTTATAACATTGTTTGTTCGGGCATTAATAATACTATGTTGAACAACAACGCCACTGCCCCCATTTTAAAACTCATAATACAACGAGAAAGCACACGTCAGCGACGATTTCCTTCTTCGACTTCTGTTGATAATGTCAGGTGGTGCTCTTCAATGATATATTGCTTCTGTGTCCCCATTAATACTATGAGATAATGCAGATCAATGACACCTTTATGATTTGACCAGCATGTTTATACCACGAGATGCATCAACAGCCGCTTGATTTGGATGATTTAATACCATCTTTTATTGAAAATTGACGACACTTCTATTGTTCGATCAGCATATTAATATCACGAGATGGCACATGTCAACGGCACATTCCTTGTTTGCCCGCCGTCAATACCATTGAGAAGCTTGCATCAACCACAAGTTTTTTTCTAGACCAGTGCTAATAGCACCAGGTCGCACACGTTAGTGACACATTGTTTTATCACTGTTAATACCGTGAAAAAGTGCACATCAACGAAGTATTCCTTATTTTACCAACACGTTAGTATACATGAGATGATGCTCATCAAAGACTCGTTTCTTTTTTTACCTCTTTTTATACTTCACAAATAGGGTTCAAATTAAACTGAGGACTATGTATCGAGCAACGGAAATGAAAATGATAGGTGTAACAACGAGAGAGAGGGAGAGAACAGAGTGGGTCAAGGAACAAACGGAGGTGGAGGAAATCAAGAAATAAGTGACATAGCGCGTAGCACGTAGGCAGTATAATCGCTGGTCTTTAACCTTAACTGAGTGGATTCCGAGAGAAGGCAAATGCGTGAGAGGGAGACAGAAAATTAGGTGGGCTGATGTGATTAAGAAATTTGCAGGTTTGAGTTGGCGTGAGAAAGCACAGGACCTAGCTGATTCGCGGAACATCGAATAGAAATTTTTCCAGCTATGGACATAGTCGGGCTGATGATGATCATGACTACAATATTTATAAATAGCATAATTTGATGCATATCAATGACCTTGTCCTTATTTGACCAACGTGTTGATACAATCAGATGGTGCACATCATCGACAACTTTATTGCTTGACAACTCCACCATCAATGAAGGCACACAGCAAGGGCTCGTTCCTTGTTCGACCACTCGTAATAAAACATCACATGGGTAAAAGAGGAAGAAAATAAGCTCCATTCTTACATACTGGCGATGAGGCGACAAAACTAAAGAATATTTTGCCCCTAACAAATGACGTCCTTGGGCCATGGGGCTGTTTTTCGACCAAGAGATTAATCACCTGAAGGTGTTAATCGCTGTAACTTCAATTATTGTGGCCTTCATTGTGGTGCCTGCAGAAAAGTGATCAATAGCTCATTGAGCCTTGCACAAGGCACTGCTCTTCACGTACAGTAGCGCGGAAATAGATTGCGCCAAGATATGGAAAAATGACGCACAAAGTTGAGCGGCTATCGGCGACCTCATTAACCTTTGAACCTTCACCGCAGCATCGAGGCGCCCTGAAAGGGCGACCAATGCGTGGACGTTCAGCTTGCAATGCCTGATTGCGTGAATATTTTTTCGTTCTTTCCCACACTATGGGTGCCAAAGGACTTACACAGGCGTAAAATGAAGAAGCGTATGTGACCTAACGATACTATCGCAGCGGCGCTGCAAGTAAACTTGTCTATGCAATGATTAAGTTTAGTATTGGCTGAAGTACAAGTCAACGTCGTTTCTTCAAGAAAAATGTCTCACTTATGACAACGATGCGCTGAAATTTTCTGTGTGAACAAGTACCGTCACACAAAGGTTATAACGAGCGAATCAAAGAAAAACAAGAGCTTTAAGCGGGTGCCACAATTTCGCGCCATGAACTACATCAAACAGCATGTGCCTTAAAAATGCGGAAGTGAAACTTGATTGATTGATATGGGGGGTTTAACGTCCCAAAACGACCATATGTTTATGAGAGACGCCGTAGTGGAAGGCTCCGGAAATTTCGACCACGTGGGGTTTTTTATCGTGCACCCAAATCTGAGCACACGGGCCTACAACATTTCCGCCTCCATCGAAAATGCAGCTGCCGCAGCCGGGATTCGATCCCGTGACCTGCGGGTCAGCAGCCGAGTACCTTATCCACTACACCACCGTGGCGGGGCGGAAGTGAAACTTCCGGTCACCGTCAAGTGTGTCAAAGTCACGTGACCTGCCCACGAACGTCACAGGCGTCGTCATATCACTGATCTTAAATTTCAATGAAAGAAAAACACTCTGCCTGAACGCTGCATAAGTGTTTATTCTTGCATTTGTGAGTAAATGACCCATGTCACTATCAGGTAAGTAAGCTACAGAGCACCCCCTCTGGGTTATCGCTATTTCGCCAGCATCACTGCTGCCCCAACTAAAAACGAATTCGACATGATACTCTGCTGTTGACATCATACATGACGTTTCTGATCAGGTCCCATGATGCTCCTGTACATGACGTGGAGTGATACTGGGCCTTTTAGGCATCCATTACTGCGACTTTGAGAGTATGGAAACACGCCGCTATGCATCTTATGGCAGGTGTTCTTATTTTCCGACCGAATCAACGCTGGGACAAGTTGTTGAATCGTTAATTTCCATCATGTGCGCCAGCTGCTGATTGCTATGATTTCATTAAAAATATATGATATACCTCATTTTAGACGTATGGCTATGTGATCACCGACATGACCAGAACGCAGGAGAGGTGCGCCCCCTTGGTGAAGTTCAGGACTGTCAACATAGTTCGTCTGGATGCATCGACCAGAAAGTGAACAGCTCTGTCATGCAAGAGGCCGAAATGTATAACCTTTGGCTTGTGCTTTCACTACATTAGATATGTGTTCATGTCTGTGATTGTCCACTAAAGCTGTATACTTAGAGAATGCTCTCCTGGTAGCACTAACTCAACGCGAAAGCTGCAGGAATCGCGGAGCAGTTATTTGCCTGCCCTTGCGCAACGCACTTGAAACACTTTGTGCGTGAAACCTTTTCGAACTTGCTGTGAACCCACTACGTGGCCTTAAAGGGGTGGTGCCACCATTTTTGCGGTTTCCGCATTCTTTGCTGAAAGTGTTTCTTTTAGCTCCAGGAAGTACGATGCAAGCAGCAAGATTCCTTTATTCTCGCTAAATAATTTAATATCGCCTTTTTTATGAGGATAACTTTCGGTTTCGGTTCTTGGGCAAAGAACTTGGCTGCGACGTAACTGTGTAGCTTGGTCACGTGGCTGCACAAGGCTGTGGCGTACGTCGTGCTGATTATCGTCTGCTCTGGCATGGTTATCTCGTGCACACGAGTCGCTCTTGCACCCGCAAAAGAAGCGTGCAGCAGCCGTACGCGTCTGGTGCGTACAGCAGACACGTACGTGGTGGACGTCTTCGGAGGTCATTCCTCTCACTACAACAGGAGTGTGCTCCGGACGGTGTGAGGGGGCCGCCACTCCTATAGTCACTTACGAAGGGGGTTGTGCAAACCCAGCCTCACACATTGATTTGATATGGAGGGAGCGCCGCGACATAGGTAGGGGGCGCAAAGTCAGATCCATACATTGATATAATAGGAAAGGCTGGGCTGCCATGAACCATTATTCACCCGGAAGGGGAAACCTGCGCACGCCCACGCTTACTACATATTTAGTGTGACGTCACTGCAACTTTTGTTGGCCTTCACAGAGAGCCACGACATTTCTGAACGCGCTTGCAATGGGCTTCGTTCGAAAAAATGAGCATTTAGGTTCACTTTGGAGGTGAATAAAAATAAATTCTAAACGTTCGCTGTGCCCGACCGTTCGGGTGGAGTGTCCTAGGGTACAGACGAAACCCACACAAGGCTTGTTTTAGCCTCAATTTTTTTATTATTTATGCATACTGTTAGCATACATGCCAAAACAGGAGTTGCTCATCTGGGCACACAAATTTAAAAAATCAAGCAAAAGTGGAACATGGAACATCTCACAATTTGACACAAAGAGAGCAAAAGCAATGCAAAAAATAATAAATAAAAATCCAACATTCAATGCGCACGCTGCAGCATAACACGGCAGAGCACAGGTGAGCAAGTGAATGCCTTATCACAGCTCAGTTCAACATTTGTAACGCACATTCGAAATCTTTAACATTGTTACACAGTACAACGTCATTCCATAATTTATTCCATGTGTCAAAGCGGATACAATAAAAGAATTCTTGAAAGATTTTGTGTTATTCTTCAGAGGTTTATGGTGTTTGGTGTGCTTTGTCCGCGAATGCGACGTGTCTAGAATGAAAATTTTTGTTATCTCTGTTTTGTAGATACCGTGGAATATCTGAAAAAAGAATTTCATGCTGTTGTTATTCATTCTTTCGTGCAATGTAAGAATATGAGCCCTAGTTCTTAGACTTGTTACGGACTGCGTTCTACGGTAGGAATTAAAAATAAATCTTAAGGCTCTATTTTGAACCTGTTCACATTTTGCGATATTATTTTGCGTATATGGCTTCCATATCGGGCATGCATATTCCAGCAACGGAATTACTGTGGTTTTACATGATAAATGTTTTACTTCGGGTGTCGCGTCACCAAGCCTCCGACGAAGCATCCAAACCTTTTTTTGCGATTTATCACAGATATAATCTATATGGCGGTTCCAGTTCAAGCTATCTGTGACGTAAACTGTGACGTAAACACCCAGGTATTTATATTCTGACACACGGCAGAGTGGTTCATCATTTATGAAGTAACGAAATAAGAGAGGCTTGGTTTTTTTTGTAATCGGCATAAAAACTGTTTTGCTTGGGTTCAACGCCATTTGCCATTTTTTGCACCAAGAGCCTATCATGCCCAGAAGTTCATTAAGCTTTTCCTGGTCGTAGTTCGATTCTGCTTTTGAATAGATGACTGTTTCATCAGCATAGTGCTTAATGAAAACATCGGGCGAGAAGCCGCTGTTCATATGATTAATATATAGTAAGAACAGCAGTGGCCCTATGACAGAGCCCTGCGAAACTCCTGAACTTACCGACTGGCTCGTGCTGTCTGTGCCCCTAATGCAAACCACTTGCTCTCTGTTTATTAAATAAGCCGCTATCCAATTTATGAGCTCATCGTTCTGCAGGATCGTGCTAAGTTTATGCAGCAATTTTGGATGTGGTATTTTGTCGAATGCTTTTCTGAAATTAAGAAAAATAATGTCAACTTGCCCTCTGTCATCTAAGATTTGACTGATGAAATGTGAAACCTTGGTGAGAATTGTCACTGTCGAGAAACCTTGCCTGAAACCATGTTGTTGTTCTGCCATTAGTTTTTGCTCTTTGAGAAATTCTGTCAAGTGCTTAGTAAGTACATGCTCCAGTGTTTTACAGCACGTGCTTGTCAAAGACACAGGCCTGTAGTTGTTTACACGGTCTTTAGCACCTCCTTTACGAATCGGTATGACCTTAGCACATTTCCAGTCATTAGGAACCTGTCCGTCACGCAAAGATTTGTTAAATATATCAGTGAGATAATAAGAGCATCATTCAGCATACCTTTTTTAAAAGACATTCGCAATGCCATCTAAGCCAGTTGATTTCTTTTCATCAAGGTTCAGAAGAAGGTTACAAATGCCTTCCCGTGTAACGACAATATCAGGGATTGGCGAGGCAGGACAACCTAGGCTGAATTCCGGCAGTATACCGTAATCGTCCGTAAAAACCGATTTGAAATATACATTAAAAGTACAGGCTAACTAAAAACTATCGGTAACAGTGCCGGTTTCTTTATTTAAATACACAGTATTCGATTTTTCTTTCGATAAATATCGCCAAAATTTCTGCGGCGCTGTTTTAATAAACTGCGTTAAAGATTCATTCATGTATCGCTTCTTTCCGTCAGCCAGCTCAGCTCTGAACGACAAAGAGAGCGTCGTGACGTCAGGCGATCTGAGACTTTGTTTACTACTTTTTCGTTTTGCCCGCATGCGCCGTAGTTGTCCTTTCATGTGAATACTTTTTCGCGAAACCCATGGATTCATTCTTTAAACCTTTTTGTTTTTTCGGTCAGGTATGTAACGTTTTATTAGTGTGTGTACAGTTTCTTTAAACCTTTTCCCCGCATCATCAACCGTTGAACTTTCACATACAGCAATGCGCTTAAAATCTTCATAATCAATGTCAAAAAAGTCCAGAATAGAAACATCATCCGCTCTAGAGTAATTGGGCACCAGTACAGACTTTGTGGTTTGCGCTTCATGACGCATGCCCAATAGCTGAAGAATCACCATACTGTGATCTGAAATACCGTCCATCACTTCACAAGTGTACTTTTGTTCAGCCAGTGATGGACTCAAAAATACAAGATCAAGTAAAGTAAAGTAAAATTAACGGCTCCTGGCCTAAAGAAAACAGGCACTGTAACGTGTGCTTCTTGTAGTGAGTTACCTGCTTTAAATTACGGAGTCATTATGATAATCACATGTTCTGGCACCCTATTGCAATGGGCGTTTCTACCAAAGCTGAGAGGTCAGCCTGAATCTATATTCTAGCCTGCTACTCAGCTTTAGGAAATAGGAGGAGATAGAAAAGAAAGTAGAGAGAGAAGTTGTTGCTCCTGATGATGAAAAAGGTGGAGATGAAGCAAGGCCTCAAAGCCCCGCCACGGTGGTCTAGTGGTTAAGTTACTCGGCTACTGACCCGCAGGTCGCAGGATTAAATCTCGGCTGTGGCGGCTGCATTTCAGATGGAGGCGGAAATGTTGTAGGCCCGTGTACTCAGATTTGGGTGCACGTTAAAGAACCCCAGGTGGTCTAAATTTCCGGAGCCCTCCACTACGGCGTCTCTCATAATCATATGGTGGTTTTGGGACGTTAAACCCCACAAATCAATCAAGCAAGACCTTGAATCAATTTGTAGTCTCTTGTCGAATGTAAGGCAGTAGAATTGTGAACGTGAATGAGCTGTGCAGAGGACGTGTGCAATGGGGCACGTTTGTGACGATGCCTTTATGAGATAAAGTGAACGCCTTCTAGGGTTGGTGTGCGCTGAGTGAATAACAGCAAAAATGTGCTTTAGTACAAACAAGTGTGTTGAGATACCATTGTGAACGTTGGAGACATCCTGTGTGTATAAGTGGACATCGTATGGGCTCAGCAAGAAGGGTGGCTTCCGTTGGTCGGGGACTGCAGGCTGGAGGAACTTAGCAATGAATTGGCGATGTGCGCATAGAGTAGCGGCGTCATGTCACACCTGTGACAATCGGAAGTTTGTCCACTTTTCATTTTTTATTTCTTGGGACTGGCTGATCTTAAGTAATTGTCTATGTTAAAACGCACTCAAAGCATGAAAAAATATATCACAACGTTGAACAGAGGCTTCGCCTGGTGCTTTTCGATGTTCATCCGACGAAATTCGAAACTGATGCACCATACTTGAAAGTATAGCTAAATTTGTGCTTACCTGAAGATCTCTGAAGTTAGCAGCGCGGTAGACCCTGTCCTGCAGTGGTTCAGTGCAACGTTCCAAATATAGTTTGATGCGAAGAATCCACAAATTCACAGTTTTCGTCAAGTGCTTCTCAGAACAAGTTTTCGAAGGCAGAAGAAGGTTGATCTCCCATAAAGCGCTCACACATTATCATCACTTTCTAGTAAAAGTTCCGAAAGGCACTTCATCAATGGACCGTGAAGACTGTGGAATCACATAAGCGTTGCTTCGAGGCTGGCATAAGCTTGCAAACGATGTTCGTGGGTATTACGATATTCTGGGTGTAGGATACAGTATCACGAATTCGAACGCCGCTATCGAAATCTTTCTTGAAAATCCTACGGTTATGAAGATTAAAAACAAATCGATCACAATGGTAACACTAACACGCTAAACTCCAGAGCTAATTTTCACAACTTCGAACTTCAAGAGAGTTCCTTCTAGATGTCAACAATGGACACGGCATCATCCAGGGCGCAAGTGCGATGATAGCAGCGTGATCTCGCACACATTATTCCAGCACCGCGGCAAGTGACCGATGCCAACGAAAAGCTTACCTTGTCAGTTGTCCTCAAATTTAACGACACAGAAAAAGTACAAGAATGACACGATCACCTCAGTCGGAAAGAGTAGTACGAAGGGTCGCTAAAACAAAGTCACAGGAAAGGTGGAAGCCCACTAAAGAAGGTTATGATCACTGCAGTCAAGCAAGCACGAGCGTTGAACGAACGATGAAAAAGACACATCGAAAGGTACTCCCGATAGGCACGCCGCTAATCAAAAGAAAAAAATACTTGGCAGCAAGATAATTCGCCGTGTCAAAGTCTACGAATCGCGAAAAATGCAACGTCATCCACACCCACGCACACGGTCCACCCTGTGAGTGATGGCTCGACCAGTTCGTCGTCACGAGTCGGCAAAGTCATGATTGCGCAGCTCCTCGGACTAGTCTCTATTTAGCGTACCGGGCTATTCACTGCTGGCCCAGTGGCCCGAGCAATGCCGTCACAGCTTTTGTTTCCCCGATATCTTTGTTTTTTCTTTGGTTCCCGCTTCCTGACACTCGGGCACCCACCGAGTGTGACGGGTGTCGAAACAAGCAAAAAAAAAAAAAACATAGGGCAACTGCCAGCCCACTCGCACCACACACACACACACACGCAAAAAGGCAGAGAGTAACAATTAAATGGGTCCGAGCTAATGGAAACGAGCCGTACGAGCGACGAGAGCGCCGCATCCGGTGAACAGCTGCTGCCGCCGTGGTAAGGCATGCCGACATCGCACCAGCGAGCCGGCCGCCGGGGCACCCCACATGCTCAAAGAACCGTTTTGTGTACGCTGTCCGTTGCCACGACAACCGCCACCGCCTTTCAACTTTTCATTCTCTCTCTCTCTCTCTCCCTACTCCTTCCTGAATTTCCTCATTCTCGATTTCTGTGTCCCCTCCGCTTGATTTTCCTGGCCTTCCACAGTAGATGGCACTTCTCGTGCTCTGTGTTTTTTGTGGATATTTCGTTACTACATTGGTGACACCACCTTACTTTCCTTCACGAGCGTGGTTGCAAAGGCGTTTCTTTTTTTGGGCTATTGAAGAGCTCGGCTCACGCATAAAGAGTGCTTCCCAGCGCAAACGACAGGGCAGGAGGGGACAGGAGCACTATGCAACTTCGCTTGTCCTCTCCACCCAGCGGCCCTGGACGTGAGCGGCGCGAGACCATGGAGTGTCCTGTGTGAAACAAGTTATTGCCGCACCTCTTGCGCCCTACCAGAATGATTGAACTGCGCTGTAACTTCTGCGCAAGCAGGAAGCGATACGCTGACGTACTTACATATATATTTACGTTTCGAGCGGTCACTTTGATCTGTCACTCTGCTGTAACGTGTCCGCGTTTGGAAACATTCTGGAATCGATGCTGGAAGGGTTGAGAATGTTGGTGTAAGCGCAGTGAATCCTGTAAATGTGCGTTCCCCTCTAAAACCATGTTTACGCGAAAGTCCCCTCACAATGTTTACAGAGCGGTATGCTTGTTGGTTTTACCGAGGGAGATGGTAGTAAAGTCAATCATCATATTCGTCACATAGAGTTCCCAAAAATTAACTATAGGGGACACTGGCACTGCGATCATTCAACGACCATGGGAATAATGGGTAGTACAAATTTACATAGTCTTCATACTTGAGAGTGGTGAATAGTAGTTGCAGCTTCGTTTATTGGTAGTTACGGTTTTGCTTTAAAGGAAAGAACAAACCTCTTGGAACATTGTGATCCGATTCAAATTGGTAAGCCTAAAAAATAAGGTAGTGAAGCGCAACCGCTGAACATTTGCCGAATTTCGTTTTGTGAAAAAAAAAAAAACAGATCCAAGCCACACGAAAACACACGGAGGCCGAAGCAGGCCAGAAGTACGAAGATTAGGAAAATACATGTACTACCCATCATTCGCATGCTCGATGAAGCGCCGTGCGTTGCAGCTCTCATAGACACTAGCGCCAGAGTTCCCTCTAGTGTAGGTTAGGAAACTCTACGATTTGTCATGGATGCTTGCCCGCTTGGTTAAAGCGCTGATTTGGAATTTACCAGGAATGTGAGTGGCTGCAATAAGGCTCATGTGTCGGCAGAAGTGATTGTAATAATTGTCACAATCACAGAAGTGATTGTATTGAGCAGGTAAGTAGTGATTGTAACAAGCTTATTACAATCACAGAAGTGATTGTAATAAGCAGTTTCCGCTTGGCGGAAACGCATTTTGACAATAAAATGAACAATTACCAAATATTATAATTACTTTGAGTTCACGAGCCGAAAACCACAACATTATTATGAGGCATGCCGTTAAGTGCAGTGCTGTGAATTGATTTCTACCACCTAAAATTCTTAGCCACGCCCCTAAATCTAAGCGCACGGGTGTTCTTAGCACTTGACTCCCATCGGTATGCAGCCGCAGTGAGCAGGAATCGAACCGGCACACTCGAACTCCGCAACTCATTGCCTAACAAGTTGAATTCTACGACGGCGGATCGACGTTTATCAAGGCGTGTGATAATTGTTTAATAGAACAAAAACATTGTGCTGCTTAATTAATGTGACCATATCTTTTTTTCTTGTGACGACCTTTCGCTATCGTGCTTTTTTTTTTCTTCTTTTGGACACTACATGCCCCTTTGTCGTTTACAACAGAAAACGTCGTGCAGAGGTCGAAAACAGGTTGCTTGCAAAGTGACCATTCATTGTGGCGGTAGAAGCGTTGCATTAGCCGAAGATAAAAAATGCATGCAACCTTCAGCCAGGCGAATGGGTGCGGTTTCCTTCCGCCTCGATCTTATCATGTGGTCGTCATGCGCTGTGTGGCCCGCAAGTTCAGATTGATTGATTGATATGTGGGGTTTAACGTCCCAAAACCACTATATGATTATGAGAGACGCCGTAGTGGAGGGCTCCGGAAATTTCGACCACCTGGGGTTCTTTAACGTGCACCCAAATCTGAGCACACGGGCCTACAACATTTCCGCCTCCATCGGAAATGCAGCCGCTGCAGCCGGGATTCCAACCTGCGCCCTGCGGGTCAGCAGCCGAGTACCTTAGCCACTAGACCACCGCGGCGGGGCGGCCCGCAAGTTCAGAACGCAGGCATTTGTTTGCTTTATATTCACGTCCTGAAGCTTCGAGAACAATGTTTTCGATGGTATTCTGTTTTCTAGATTCGTTCTCAAATTATCGGATACTATATGCTTAGCAATGCGTGGATAAATAAACACACCTAATTTTCTTGACAAAGACAAAACGCATTTGATGCTTCGTCCCCAGTCGGCGATTACATGAAGTGGTAGCTGATTTTACTATTCATTTGTTGCTGTGACGACAGTGGGCGAGTAGCAAGCGTGAGTTTGGATTCAAGCAGGTGGTCGTGGTTTCACGGGCGCTGCAATGTTAGCTTCTAAATCGAGCTACCGAAATGCTTCGCGTTTAAAGGATTGTAGTAAGATAAAAAAAAAAACGGTGCTCTCGCTACACAGAAGCGACAGAAAGGGAATAAAGAGAAGATACAGGAAAAACCTGGGGTATATAGCTGAAGGAGTCAGAGGATGGGGCACCGATCGACGAGAGCAACACGGCGGCAGGAGATCGCTGACGGCTTGCCGATTGGCGAGAGCTACGTTGACTCCGGAGATCTCGAATCACACAACGGTTTAGCACGAAATCTTCCAAGCGGGTCTAATGTGTTCCTCTCTCTCGGTAGTCCGAGAGGCTAGGAAAGGGATTCGGGTTGCGACGTCTACGCAGAGCGAGAGGCAAGGGTTACGAGCTTGCTTTCTTGTACCATGGTTTGGCACCACTTCACAATAATGGTTTTCTCAGCTCGTAATGAACCAACTAAAACATTTTTGGGGTATAATGATCTTCATTGGATACACAATGACTACCATTGTCTAAGTAAGCTTCATTATGGAGTCTAGTGAGGGGCCTTTTAAGAAACAACAGTTGAGCACGCTTTTTGGGCATGCGCTTACCCTCGTCCTTTTTGCAACTACACAGTAAACGAAAATAACCTGAAATGACCCCGAAACCGGGATATATCCACTTGTCCTCTAGCCAACTATCGTTTGTTTCGTTTTACCACCTACCTGTCGAAGTAAAAATTTGCTCTCGTGTTAACCGAGTTTTTGAACGTAGGAAAGGTAGTAATTATTTACCCTACTGAGGTTTTGAGCGAGTATAGAGAAAGTAAATTTTTACTGCCTTCATAGGTAGTTTGAGGTGATTTCTGAGAGTTATTTGAGGTGGTAAACAAAATTTAAGTTGACGGGTGCATTCGCCTAAAGAGTCGGCAAATTTATTAATTATCAAATGACGGCAGAATTGATGACACAAAGATTACCATACAGACAAACATACGCACACAACAAATGCAGAATAAAACACCACTTCAACAGACCGCATGCGCTACTCTGCAGTACTTGGACAATCTGGTATATATAGGCATGCCTTTTGGACCTGCCGTGCAGTGCGGGCAGAAGAGCTGTTTTTTACATTGATTAACGACAACGGGTAAACGTGCAATCATAAACTCAAGGTGGGCTGCAGGTCACTAGGTGTCACACCTACCTTTTATGATAAACCCCCCAATCTCACCTTTTTGAATATCTAATAATTAGCTCGCGCACCGGCCTGTTGACCCCACCCGTGTTAACACTGCTGATGCACAAGTCCATAAAATATACCTATGTACACACAAACCACGGCAGCTCAACGGTTTTCATTGAGTGCCGGTGCACAAACACAGTAGCAGCACGTATTCATGACAACGGGCGTAGAAGAGTGGTGCACGCCTGTATACAAGCTTCTTACCGACGGAGCACTAGGCCTTTTCGAGGAGCATGGCTACGCCATGAACAACAGCTGACGACCAAAGAAATACATCTTCTGTTCGAATTTCGTCGCCATTATGAGCTGCACGATTCGGGCGGCACTTTACTCCAGCAGACATCGTCTTCTGTGGAACAAAATATACGCGATGCTTATTTTACCTGCCCCGGTGACGCAGTCATACTGGCCGGCTTCGTGCCGACGACGTTGCGAAGCCTTTCGCTTATCGCTTCGGTAAATGGTCACTCTTCAGGAAGCAACCATGGACTATAACACGAGCTTGATTTTGTTATCGCTGTCAGCTCTTCGCGAATCAGCACGAAAGCGAGGTATCCACGACCTACAGGTGCGGAGGCTCGCGCTCGGAAGCGCATGGTCACTCGATGGTGCAAGAAACACGTGATTTTTATCAGCTCAACCAGACACACATATTCCGAGCTTCCTCCAACGTCTGTCTCTAGGAACGCCACACAGCAAAAGCCAACGATTTCCGAAAATATGCAGAACAACTTTCCAGCTGTTTTTTTTTTCTTGGAGTGTCCCCCTCCCCCCCACGTCTTTCTTTTTTTCGTTTACAGAATGCTTTCCTCGCACGTTGGGCTCATGCTGCTCCCAGTTCCAGTGAAAGTGCGTTGACTCGAGGTCAGTCACAAGGCGCGACGATGCCGTACTAAAGATAAAAAAAAATGCACCGGAGGGAGCTCTGGCGCTCATGCCTATGGGAGCAGCAAGGCACGGTGCTTCAACCTGCATATAGGAACAATGGAGAATACACGGTTTTGTCTGATCTTCGTTCTCTCACCTCCGTGCGACCTGACTCCAATTTGCCGGAAGACGAAGTTCAGCAAAAGGTTCAGCAGTTACGCTTCACCACCTTGACCTTTTTTGGGTCGCCAATTCAAATAGGCTCGCGAAGTTAACAACGGTCTTCAATTCGAAACAGAACCAATAAAGGGCAATAAGCAAAGCCGCAAATCCATGTCATCATTAATCCCATGGTGGCTGAATGATAGCAGCGCGAGAGTACCTTGTAGTAATTTTAGGGAACTACATGACTCAGACAGCTCCGCACTTCCCTATTTTTAACATTCTAGAAGTTTAAGCTTGCAATGGTGCCGTTATTTTTTGCACAAATATGGGCTGCTACGCACCATAGAGGGGGAGGGGGGTATGAGCTAATCACCTATAGCGTGCGTATTCATGTGTAGTATGGTATAGTAAGAGGGTGAGAAAAGGAAGTGAGGGTAAACATGAAACAAAGAAATAGACAGATAATAAACAAGGTTATATAGTATTTCTACTCCTTACAAGAAGTGTAGGAATACTATACAAGGTTATGCATGACATAGCCTTGTATGGTATAGTTTCCCATTGAGATCAAAAGGGAGAACTTTGGTAAGGAGGATTGATAATTACATGAAAAGAGTGGAGAAGAGAGGGCAATGGAGATATATGTATAAAGGAAGATTGAAAAAAGAAGGAGAAGAAGTTGTAGAAATATATTAAGACCCAGGAAATTAAGGCAGCTTGCACTAGTGTTGCAAAGCATGAGAGAACCGTAAAGCTGGGCAGTCTTCGCTGTTTATAGGTTCCCTCTTTCTTTCGTTCTCTCCCGCTTTCCTTTTTTTTTCTCGAGTTTCAACCGTGTTTCCCTCTCTTTAATTTTGTTCTTTATCGCCATAAAGGTGCTCGAACCACATGAGGAATAAAACTTCAGTGAGTGCGTGCTCAGCATAAAACTTGACGATATCTTTCCTCCTAACGCAAAAAAAAGCCGTTTCAGCATTTAATTGATCAGGTGGGAGATTACCTATAGCTCACCTTAAAATAAGAAATATAATTACGACAGGTGTATCAGTGTAAAAAGAAAAGCATCTTCTCTTCTCGTTACGGGCCCTTTTTGGTTCGACTCCCAGATTATACTCCTATACCCACCGAAGAATGGAAGCTTGGGCTAGTTGGTGCGTAGTCATATTTGCAAGCTTTTTCAGCGCGTGAACAAAGGAAAAAAGAAACAAGGTAGACTGAGAAAGCGTTGACTTCCAACTAAATCTATTTCGTCGAGTGGCAAAGTATATATGCGTCGAAAAGGATGATACAGAACAGGAAGATAAAATATAAGCCTAATCAACGCGTCAGTATCAAAACAAGTGTCACTGGTCCTCCAGTGCCTCAAGTCAGCACTCTTTCTGTCTACCCTGACCATTTTTAGGGGCGAAGCTCCTTAAGGTGCGGCTCTGTCCATCCATTGTATGTATGTAGTAGTACGTAGCAACCGGTGGCACATACCCGCTTTAGAGCGGGTATGTGTCTTAGGGGATGCGAGATGGGAGATGGCGGCACTTGGAGTGTTCACTAGATGAACGCGCGGACGGATGGGCGGACGGACAGACTAGCAGATGGACGGACGGACGGATGGATAGATGCGCGGACGTACGGAAGGATGGACACATGAACAGACAGACAGACAGATGGGTGGACGGACTCCCTCCCCCCTTGGCTTAGTTTCATGGACCTTTACTTCAAGCATCCCGCCACCCGGTTATTGGCCCATTCTTTTTTGGGGGTGAGCGCTGTCGATACAAGGTCATCATCATCATTACTATATGCTATCATCATCATGATCATCATGATCAACATCATCACATGCTACAGTTGGCTATGTGATATGTGGTTTTGCCTGCTTTAACATCATCATCAAAGTGTCGTTGGTCTATTCTTTAGCGAACCGATGGTTAGTGGCGAGCGGGGCACACATCTTTCGTTGAAATACAGAAAGGATGCCTGGTATGCCGTGTACACAGTCGCTGTAGACGTGTCCTGAAATCGTAAACGTGTCTTGGAATCGGTCATTCGAACTTTGCATAGGGACCACCACACGAGCCAGTCTCTGCATGGGTAATGCGTCGTCGCCGTCTTAGAAAAAAACAAAAAAAAACATACGCTGGAACACTGCAAGATACCAGGAGTTTCGATAACAGCAGCTTCTAAAGTGGGCACGTTGTACAGGTCTATTACTTTTCGTTGGATCGCATGCCTTACGACGAAGAGCTCCGGTTGCTATACAGCTTATCTCACGCACGAACGATACCAATAATTCCGAACTGCTTATCAAACGAGGTATTGCGCGTCGCTTAGAGTGTCCCCACATGCCGCGCATGTAATTGAAATGCGACTGACATGCAAACAACCGGATGACCAAAAGCTGATAATCTTGAGGGAATGCTATAAATCGGACTCACATCGTACTTACTGCCTTGGAAATCTTGCATTGAAATGCAGAAAGAATACATAGGGATACACTTTCCCACTAGAGACAGCAGCTTCAGGAGACGAGATTGATCTGCATAATATGAATAAATACTAAGCAAAACCTCTCTCGTGCGCAGAGTGAATCAGTCCTTTATTTATTTATTTATTTATTTATTTATTTATTTATTTATTTATTTATTTTTTTATTTATTTATTTTGTGCCAGTCGAGTGGCCTCGCATGACAAGCTTGTCCGACGGGTGTGACAAACGTTATCACCATGTTGTCCATTCCAACCTGTCTCCTCATCTGCTATTCTTAAGCGAACATCGACCTTGCCCGTATGTCCCACTATTATTCCTTCGTAACATACAGAAACACCAACCCGCAGTGCATGTCTCTTTTGTTTTATGTGTTAAGTTGTCGCTGTTCACGATGTGAGAGCCCCTCTATATTCATGTGTGATGTGATAACTGATCTATAATACTGAAGAGTAAAGTGATCGTGAATCTGTCCGGATTGGCTTTATATAGAAGAATAACAAGCTATAAGGAAGCACGCGTTTGTTGTAACTTCGATGCACCTGCAGTGCCTGATGAAAAGATGCCAGTTTATTACGTAATTTGCATCTCTATGTGTCGGTTTCACCTTCATCGTATGTGAGAATGTCGTAGTGAACGAGTTTTTTGACGCACACTGAATTAGAACCCTTCCAGTAACTTGAGAAAATCAGCCTGACTTAGGAAAATAAAACGCCATGCCGCGTTCTTCGGAGAAAAGAAATGAAAATAATGATATTGTTACGTGCCATTTCGGCACCTAGAAGAACACGCGATCACAAATATGAAGAGTGTTGAAAAGGGCGATGGCGGCAGTCTTTTTACCTTGGCACAGCGGAATGTATTTAGGAGTTGGCGTTGTTCACGGAATTGCAGGAAGCTAAAACAGTCGCTGCGTTAATGATCACGTAAAGTACCATGTGTTGAACACTTCTAAGGGAGTGGCTTCACACCTGGTATTCAATTTCGCTTCATGCGGCAGTGCACAACAGTTCCGAGGTACACGCGGAATAGGAAGAGAGCGGAAAACGTTGTCGAGTGAACTGCATGAAGCGTATCTCGTCCAAAAGGGGGTAGGGTGAATGCGTCACTATGTCTCTGTGTGCAAGAGTGGATGCTTATCTTAGGATAGTGATGTGCGATAGTGTATTTGGTAGCTTGCATGTGCTGCATCCTCTTTATGTGAACGTTTCTGAAAATATATATTGATATGCAGAAGACAAAATAAATAAAAGTTGGGTGCCATATTATATATACATCTCTATTTAGGGACGAGGCTCCTTACAGCGGCACCCGTTTGTCCCTCGTAGTAGTCGTAGTCGTCGTAGTGTGTAACCAGTCTTACATTTTGACCTCCAAGGTGGTGCCGGTAGGACATTTCTCCTGTGCTTTGTTGAACAATAAAAAGTTCGTGGCGTGCGCGTTAACTAAAAGCCGAATGCTCCTGTTTCTCATTCCTTATTATCAGCCATTGGCATGTATATTGAGCACTATCTGACAAGAAGGGGATGAAAAGATGCGAGATGGTGGTACTTGGAGTGTTGAATAGATGGACGAACGGACACACAGACAGATGCATGGATGGACGCATGAACGGACGCAGGGGCGAATGCATGGACGAACGCAGGGACGGCCGCATGAACAGACGCATGCACGGTCGGGGCGGATAGACGCACGAGCGGTCACACAGACGGACGCATAGACGGACGGAAGCAAGAACGAATGGACAGACGAATGCTTCGCCCCACTCTCCATCGTTCACTCCGTGGATATGCTGCCATTTTTTCTGTTTGCGCCATTACGCAACTGTAAACAACTGCTTATATGAAACACGTGAAACCGTTGAGCATGCGTTCGTGCACATAACATTTGCACATATAACATTTGCACATATCTGTGGCGTCATTTCGAAACGTCTAGATTAATTTTAAAAAATTACAACACAGTCAGCTTCCCTACGGATACTTGGCATGACATCGATTCTCTTGGGATCGGCCAAACGTTTAATAATTCAGCTAAATATAGGTTCTAGCTCATAAAAATATGAAAACAGAGTTTATTTGTACGGACGGAAACCATTATACAAAGCTCTGAAACACAGTACATGTGTCTAGAACAAATGTTACAGTGCTTCGAGTATGATGTACTCTACTAATAGAGAGCAGTTCAGAGAAAATGTTTGACAACTTAGAGTACATGGTACAATACTATGGGAAAGTATAAGGGTATGGTTCGAGCCAAAAATATAGTGACGAAGCCGTCAAGGTGGTTACGCCCAGCGAGTATAACGTAGCAAACTTTTCCTGTCAGATAGTGCTCAATGTACATCCCAATAGCTGCTAATGGGAAATGAGAGACAGGAAAATTCAGCTATTACTTTCCTATGGCTTGCGCTTCGTATCTACTTCCCACCTTTAACCACCTCGAGTTCATGGTATATACTAGTTCATTGTATTCATGGCACTGCGGCTTAACCCTCGCCAAACCTTTCTAAAACTAAGCAGGTTACACCCAGCGAGTATAACGTAGCAACCATTTTTTGTCAGATAGTGCTTAATGTACATGCCAATGACTGCTAATGGGGACCACAGAGTGCGCGTTAACCAAAAGCCGAATGCTCCTGTCTCTCATTCCCCCTTAGCAACCTTTGGCATGTACATTGAGCACTATCTTTCATTGTTCAGCAACGCACAGAAGAAATCTCTCACCGGCACCACCTTGGAGGTCATAATGTTATTCTTGTTACATACTACAACGGCTACGAGGGACAAACAGGTGTTGCTATAAAGAGCTTCACCCCTAAAAATAAAACATTTAAGAAATGCGTATAAGAATAAATAAATACTTATACAATACTATAAATGCAGGTTCAGTAAATACACAAACACTAGCCTACCTTCTCAGTAATGAAGGCAAAGCATTGCACGAGAAAAGACGACATCCCTCACACAGTGATGATGAAAGTTTGAGAAGATTAAAATGAAATTCTTATGTTGCTTTAACTACCACCTGAACCGGACGAGCTGCCAACAAAACTTCCAGCGGGCTGAAAGCATCGATATTCCTTTCTGGCTCTGCAGGCATGCTTCTGACTCCAGATTGCGGTATCTTCCAGCGTTTCTTTACTGTCTTATCTCCGAAATCTGCTATAGCCACTGGAATGAGGCCATAAACGCCTAACGGGAACCGAACGTTCAATTACACAGCGCCACTCGGTAAAAAACACAACACTTCCAAGTAGACAGCCACTGCAGATGGGTTAAGGTCTCGAAACGAGAGAAGGGGGGGGTGGGTCAAAAGGCATTGTGTATATCGCATGAACTCGAAGGCCGTCTTACGGGGCGGAAATCAGCAGTTCCTAGCAAGCAAATTATAACGCACTTCACTTTCTGTATGTGGTGCTCCAACATTACTGTATGCCTTACTTGAACTTGTTGTGAGGCTAGTTGATGCATGCTTTGTGGAATGGGAAGACTCAGCGCACCAAAAAGAAATACAGGCTGCATGCGCTTTGGAAGAGTACACGTCTATGAAAAAAAGCACAAAGGCGAAAATATCGACTGGGCAAACAGCTGAAACGCCGACCAAAAGCCTCAACGTCAAAGAAAGGCGTTTTTTCACGCGCCTCTAACCACTGGGTATCGCGTCCGATTGATCCTAACGCAGCAATCAAAACTCGAGAGCATCCATTTATCAGCTTCTTCTTAAGCCCTATACCATGCTTAAGAGTCATGACCCTTGCGACCGGTTGGCCATACCTTTGGTTTCGTCAGGCTTCTTTAGTTACATAACTGCCCAACGCCAGTGAACAATGAGTTCTCAGTGGAGCGTTGCATAAGGTTGGGTTAGCCGGAGATGAGAGGCGTCCTTTCTTCCGTGCTTCATCGTTACTGGCGAGCGTTATAAAACAATGAAGCAATTAACGCGCACGTATTCAAGCTCGGGTGTTCATCGTGGACACAAGCAAAGAGCCTAAACAGTTTCTGGCGGTCCAGCCGCTGCGCTGGCCCAGTGGTCATGACGCTCGGATGCTGACCTAAATGACATGGGCTCGATCCTTGCTGTGGAATTTCGATGGCAGCCGAAGGCGAGAGGCCGGTGTTCTTAGCCATAGTAGTTGCACGTTGAAAGAACTCCAAGTGGTCGACATTTTCGGAGATCCTCAATGAGACATGCCTCATGGTCATATTGCGGTTCGAGAACGTAAAATACTAGCAGCTGTTATCATTAAACATTACTGTCGTGATAGCCGAAGCAAATGGTGATAAGTACGACAACATGAAAAAAAGACGAAACACGGCAAACGTGTGACCAGGAGTATCTGTTTATAATCACCAAAGCAATGAATATATCTGCTTTCTTAATTTATAAAATGTCTATTTATTTAAGAACCTGTGCCCTGCGACATTTTGAAAAGTTTCTGTTGGCCATGGGTCCGAAACCTCTGTTAATGAGAGTGGCCAGCCATCCAGTCTGTTTGGTTTTTTTTTCTCTTTTTGTTATCTTCGCGCGCCTGGTACTTCCAGGTCATAAACGGCCTCTGCACTACCGTTCTCACATAGCATTTTTCATGGAACAGAGCAGCGTATGCTGACACGCACACAATGAAATTCGTTCTTTAAATCAACTCCGTCTATCCCTTCATATCTAAATACCTATAATCGCGGGAGTTATCATCTGTCATAAATTCCAACGCGTAGTCTGACCGCTTGCTCATTTAGCATTTTCCTTTATTCTATGTTTTAATCTTAACCTAAATTTTTGTTAGCTTCATGGGTGTTTTCATGAACATCCCGTCACAAGGCTTTTGGTTGATACGCTTTTGTGGGTAAGTGCCATAAGGAATCGTATATCTTAAATTCATCAGTGTCGTCCTAATCGAGACACATGACAAAAGGTGCTAGTGTCGCCTTGAGTTGTGTGTCATCTTATTATGTCCAGATTAACCTGCTCTGCAATCCTTGATGATAACGCACACCCTCAAACCCAGATTTCAACTTCGCTGACAGCATTCCTGACAGGAAACTGCAGCGAGCGCCATGTTTTCATGAAAGCAAACGAGAACAAGCCACGTGACGATCATTGCTGGCGAACAGAAAGACGTTCTAAATACTCCCTATTTTGATGTGCCAAAAATTTAGGGCATCCTAGAGCTTCGCCTTTAAGAGTTGAACGCGATAGCGATATCCTCTTCCTGTAGTGCGTACTTGAAAAGTTAGTGCTGTAAACCTTTTCAAACTTGCTATGCACCCAATACGCGACCTTGAGGGAATATATACGCAGGAGCATGTGTGCCTTTTATAGTGGCATATTAGCTTTCAGCCACGGAGTTATTATGATAATCAAATATTCTCACGCTTGTTGGCAATGGGCGCTTGACCACGCATTATTAATGCAGAATTTTATGTTGCATTCTTAAACATATATACAGGACGGGTGTGTTTGTGAAGCATGAAAGCTACTTTTACTGCATTTCCAAGCAGAGGTAGTTCTTTTCAGTGTCCTTCCACAAGCAGAGGCGTGGCAGCGTGGTAGAACATCCCCCCTTACCATGCAAACGACCAGAATTCGATTCCCAATCAGACCCCAACAACCCTGGTTGATTCCGCAGTTTGCTCCAGGGTTTTTAGTGGCTTATTTATTTTATTTCTATCTTTTTAGATTTTTCGGACACGCATAACATGGTGATTTATCGTTCACAACCAACGGCGCTGACGCCGAAATTTGTGCGAAACGAGTTGTTTCAAACTATCGCGTTAAAACCACAATCTGTACTTGAGGCACGTCAAAGTAGAGGGCGCCGGGTACACCGACCAATGATGTGCATTGACGTGCTCCTAAATCTGTGCATGGACCTCTAGCATTCTCGCCTTCATCCGACCTGGATCGAACCCGCAACCGCTGCACCACTCTAGGGATAGTGTATACAAATGTCTGCTATATAGCCTCTTCAGACTGTTCATCTCTCTGAAGGGGCTCTGGTTCTGAAATTCTGAATCAAAACTGAGTTCCACGGGTGATTGACCCGAGGTGTCTCTGTCGGAAAACAAATATTTTAGAACCACCTCCTAACAAAATATAGTGAGCTTCAGCTTCTTTGCGAAGGCAACATGCCTACAGTTCGCACGTAGAGCTCAATTCACGACATCACGACCATGTCTGGGGTCGATAGATGTGCCATTATTGCTCACATTTCAAGAAATAAAAAACGTGACGGCTTAAGTCCCTTGTCCTATACTGCGACCTTGGGGACCCGTCATAATGTTATTGTTGGGCGCTCAGTTTGTAGCTGGTGGTCAAAAGACGTATGCTGTACGGCCCTGAGTGAAAAAAAAAAGAAACATACATGCAAGTCGTCAGGGTCAGCTAGCGCTGAACGTCTCCAGCTGCGCGAAAGTTATATGGACACCAGTGGCGTGACGTATCTGAACCAGCAACCATAAAGAACTGACCTTCGACAGGCTGGCAGATGGGAACGCCAAACGGCGGCCAGTGTTTCGTTACGGTAGCAATAAAAAACGGTTAGCGGCGCACAGCGGCGACGAGTCTCGTCGTCGCCTTATAATGCGATTCTCGCAACCGAGACGTTCAAGGCCGAGCCACCGGTCTCTGAGTGAGGGTGTTTGGCATGCATGGTAGTCAGCTCATTAGTGAAGTCTAGTACAGTGTCCGTTGCTTCCGCACTGACATAGTGTACGCTTTACTAAAAGCCGCTATTTGGAAGAAGCCCACACACAGTTCCGAAACGCGCAGTCTGGAGTCGAGAAAGTATGAGTCGTCGCGTTAACACTGCCCCGTTGGTTGCTGACAGGAAAGCGGCATATACAGTGTACCTACCGTTGCAACTCTATCAGTTGTTTTCGTCAAGGTATTGCTATCTTTACACACTGTAAGCACCGATAATCGTAAACCGAACGCTCATAATTGTATATGAGTGTGTCTCTCTTTTTTTTTTGTTCATATGCAGGTCAGCCCACAAAAGTTCGTTGACAAAAAGTGACCAGGTTTTCAATTTAAAATCGATTTTTGCGGAGTAAGTCCTACGTGAGATAAAAATTGACCCAGGATAAATAGTTAAGTACAAAATTCGCGCATTTACTAGTTAGTGAACACAAGTCGCTGTAGCCGTACTATACCTAACTGCTGAAAGATGGGCGTCTGTAAAAGCTACGCTAATCAAAAGACTGCAAACGCTCACCGATTCGAAACAAGTAAAGAACGATTACCAGTATAATGTAAAATCACAAAGAGCCATTATTCGGCGTCTAGGTTAGCGGTGTGGGTCGCACAAACAAAATAATATAAGAAGCCGAAATCATTTGAACATTCTTAACGATTTCACGACGCACCCAGAGAAACAGAACAAAGCGAAAAAGTAAGAAACCAGCACAGATAACCTCGCGGCAGGTAACGAAGCCAACGATGCATACGGCACTTCTGGGGGCCATCGGAAGAGGGTGCACTTGGCAGGGTGTCCACGTGTGGGCCTGCGTCCATTAAGCCTCGGGCTCGTCGTTCAGCGTAGTGCGTACGGCGCGCGTAAACGGCAAACATCATAGTACGAAGACAAAAGAGCGGAGAAAGACAAGAAACACGGAGAGAATGACATCGCGCGATGGTTGGACCGGAAGTCGGATATCTCTAACGCCTATCGAACGAACGCTTCCTGTGTCTCATGACCATCAGAACACCCCCCCCCCCCCCTTCATCGTCCTCCTCAGGGCTGGCTGGCAGAAACGGAAGAGCCGCAGCCGAAGCTTCGCTGTTAGCGAGTAAAACAAGAGGGGGAGAGAAATAACGTCCATAAGGTACAACCTTTGGCCTTTTTTTTGCGGCCGTTGTTTTGTTTCCGAACAGATCGCCGGCTGATCCCAGCCCAGAAGGGAGTCCGCTTAAGTATGCACGCCGCAGTCAAAAGAAGCCAGCCGTCCACGCCATTCACCCGTTGAGGGCACGACGCACCCGCACGCCTGCCTACCTGCCCGACTGAGCACATATGCTTCGCCACGTCGAATAGGCGGCGGATGCACATGTGGGAGTACGAGCGAAAAACCATGACGTTAGCTGGGCCTTTCACGATGACGTGCGCACGCGCACTCGTGTCTCTTGAGACGACGGACAAGGCTCGAGAAGACAAACACGCGGGCTGCGACTGCTCGCGAACGGAAACGCGATGACCCGTACCCACTCCGCTGCACAATTATCTAGAATAAAAAAAAAAGCAAGAGGCGGGGTCGGCGTATGGTGGAGCCCGACATTGTCGCATATCGAAGCGTCTCCGCGTGATGCGGGATGTGCCGTGAGGTCGTCGTGATTGTCTCTAGGTCAGCTGGCGACGGATTCCTACAATAGCGAGACCTCGTGTTTCGTACAACGCTGGCGCAGGGTTTTCTTTGACGCTGCGAGTGCAAGAAGAAGACAATGTACTTGCAAGATAATTTGGAACTGGCTTCAATAAGCCGTGGTGTCCCTTTGAATTCACTTAGGACGACACGAAGGTGTAAAGCCTTACTTTTCTTCCTCCTCTTCGCAGAAAGTTTGATCGCTCCCGAAAGCTTTGCATTACCACCTCATACGAATAAGCGACGATTTAAAGTCATGATTTCTTCGTATAGCATCACATATCACGATATGTGATGCTATAGTGATGTCTCGACGCTGTCGCAATGACGTCACGCATTTTGGCTATTTCTGACGCCACAATGATGCCACCGCGTGGCATAGATGTTTTTACAGCACCCTGTGTTCACGCCACTAACGATGACGGTGATCTCTCGTGTTTGCTGAGGCGTTACGTAATCCAACTTCACGCGGCAATTCTTCGAGTTTCCTTCCAAAAGTCACTCTCAAATGCAAATAAAACGCATGCGCTGCGTTTTTTTTTCAAACTATACGTTATAGCACCGGTGAATATCGCAGTCAGTAGACAGTTTGAGTTTACCGGGTTTACTGGGATTGCGGCATTACTCTTTTATTGCAGTCAGCCTTATAGATTGACATTATAGGGAGGAAGATCGCGCTTTTTCAATTGTTTCCTTTCTAAAAGTTATTCCGTGTATCGCCTTCTGCGTGCTTACGATAATATTATCGCCTTCCCACATAATATATCAAATTATGCGCAGAATACGCCGTACATGTATACGCTGCAGTGGTGAACTAATGCGAATACATCGCTCAAAATAATTGAAGAGCAAGTTCATCCGCAATGCTCCAGCGAACTTCAAAAGCTCGATGGAGCTTATCGAGCTTATCAAGTTCACTGAGGCACTGCGGATGAATTTTCATGTCACATGCATAAGGCTTTGCTTTCGTTTCACGCACTGCTCGTCAAGGTTTCCTGCTCACTTCAGACATGCATTCAATCCACACGCGTAATTCTTCGTGTCACAATGACATGACGTGATTTGGTCACGGTGCCAGTTAGCACGGAAAAAGGCTGCACGCGGAACAGGACTGCGACGTATCTCAAGTTAGAGTAGAAGCAGTAATGAGTTCGGCATATAACCACTGAATGGGACGGGGCACTTACCTAAAGTGACGCTTAGTTAGTCGTCGACGTCTGTGTCTTCGACTGCGCTGATGAGCGCGTGGCCGACCGAATTAGTCGGGCCGGTGAAAAGGTCAGTAGGCTGAGAAGCCCAGCGTCCCTTAGTGCCGCTCAGTGGTTCGACTGTTTTGTAATTACACACACACACGCAATGTTCCGCGACGTGAATTAGAGGTGGCGTTAATGACGGAAGGCGGGAAACACGATTTGTATTTCTCATCAAAAGTCAACTTGGATGGTAGTGCGTTGAACTGCCGAAAGTGTGAGCGTGCGAGAAACTTGCACCCCTGCACGCGATTTTCTACACTGCCGGGCCGCGATTCACGCAACTACCCAACGAAACAGAATTGGTAATGAGAAAGAACGTTTTCAGATAATCACATTTTCAGCCAATCACAGTGGCCATACTATTAGCGAAGACAAATGGTCACTGACAAAGGGTAGACCTGTGAGTCCAGTCTATGTTTTGAGCAAGTACCGGGCTGTATTAAGTGTAAATCTCTTCCGGGAATGTTGTCTGTGCGAACGGATTATCTTAGCCACAGCTAAAATGTGTGGCCTAAATTTAAAATTGTTCATGAAATAACAGAGAGTAAAAGTTCACCCGTTCCGAATTAGACTCTCGGATATATATCTATGGTGGCTTGCTGCTAAAGAAAAAAGACTTCATAATAATAGCATAAAAGAAAAAAAGTGAAACATGAGTGTTCGAAAATATTCAAGAAAAAAGAACTAAGATCGACATCTCACTAAAGTAAATGTGTACTTCTTAACGTTCACCCCACCGCGGTGGTCTAGTGGCTAAGGTACTCGGCTGCTGACCCTCAGGTCGCGGGTTCGATTCCCGGCTGCGGCGGCTGCATTTCCGATGGAGGCGGAAATGTTGTAGGCCCGTGTGCTCAGATTTGGGTGCACGTTAAAGAACCCCAGGTGGTCGAAATTTCCGGAGCCCTCCACTACGGCGTCTCTCATAATCATATGGTGGTTTTGGGACGTTAAACCCCACATATCAATCAATTCTTAACGTTCATTTCTTAACGTATAATTCTTAACCAAATAAATCAAATGGCGTGAAATGTTTCAAAGAAGGTGTGACATTTCATTGATCGTCGATTGATAAGCGTAACGGGTAAGCCGTATCATGGGCCCGGCCCATGATGAGGAAAGGGGGGGGGGGGCGGGGTTCAAACCCACCTGGCATGATTGCATATAAGTGAACATACAAGCGCAAGCACAAACATAGGAGATAAAGTAGTGTCAACGAACCCTCCCCTTGAAAAGAATTCAGATACGCTCTTGAGCCGCATAAAAATTTCAAGCATAGTTTGAAATTAATAGTTTAGAGCTTATTCAAAGTAGCATTTCTTTATGTACAGCCAAAGAAATGATCAACGAAAAACGCTCAGTACGTGTTCGCGGCGCGAGGGGGAGGGGGGAGAGGAGCAGGTGTTGAATAGAGAGGAAAGCCTGTGCAACAAGCAGCGGTTATCATTCCTCATTTTGTGAAAAACAAAATAACGATTCCAGGATTATTGCAGAGACACTCGGCTTGACTTCCGAGCAATGTCAAAGCAAAAGCATGCCCATCAGCGCGTTCCTGCTTTTAGGCGAGAACAATGAGTGGCAGTACAGAAGTAAAGAACACGAAGAGTAAGAAAAAAAATGGGAAGGAAAGGACCGCAACTGATTTCCCAACTCGATTCTTGTTCGTCTTGACGATGCACGCAGGAAACAAACCATCGAGCAAAGCCCTTTTGTGCGCGGGACCAACAAACTATGAGCGCAAAGGGACAAACCGAATGGTACCGCACACCATCAATCGTCAATCGGAGTGGTCTCTCAAGCTGGAGCACGATTCGTGCAGGTTTTGTTTTCGTCTTTTTTTGCATTGTGTTTTATTTTTTTCTTGAGTTTTCCACTCGTGCAAGAGAGACCGAAGCGCTCGAGCCCGTTTTGTTTGTGTGTTTGAGGGACGGAGTGATTGTGAGTACACTTTCGTTCATATTGGAGTCCCAGTCAGGCATGCATGATTTACTTCATGCATGCCGCAGTTCTTCCGAGGTACTGTCCCACCTTTCGACCATCGTCCATTCGTTCAAAGCCGTCGCGCGGCGTTCTTCCTAATGACCCGGCCAATTGCGATCAGGCGGGACCAAGAGGGCGATGACGTACGCCTAAACTGCACCGACGAAAGCACAGCGTCCCGTTGCGTCATCGGTGAGCGTTCACACCGCGCATACCATGGAGTGCAAGGTGCGCAGAAGGTCCATCATCTATCGAGCAGATTGGAGCGCGGCCACTGCCCAACCAGCTGCGTGGCCTAACCCCGTTGTCGACAGGGAAGCATCACCAGGGTTGAATTGTTCCTCGCGAAGACACGCGTACCGGACTGGGCGTCCGACTGTTTTGGGTGAAACACGCCCGCGTTCGACAGCGACGACGAATGCTTGTTAACGAGAAAGTGGGCGTTGGCCTGCACAGTTTCCTCCAAAATGGTGAAAGGGGCAAGGAGTAGCCGATGTAGACAAAGTTTCTGGTAAAGAACTTTTCACTGCAGCGCTTTTCCGCGTATTTTCGAACCCCCTACATCTAATGCCCTTACGATCAGCGCGTGATGGAATTACGAGGATTTTGGTAGGGGGCCCTCACGTCGCTTCGGGGTTTAGGATACTGCGAAGACATGCAGCATCCCGACCACGACAGATAAATCGACTTACGCGTGCCGCCTAATCCTACGTACCTGCACAGATGGGCTGCTCAACTACTCCGCAGAAATTCATTCTGAAACTACAAGCGTTACCTTAACGAACCTACTTAAACATGAATACGCCTTATATAGGGGACAGTTTCTGTTTTTCTCTTATCTCAAGCCTGTGCTGTGGTGTATCGGCGTTTGCGGTCTCACGCTAATTAAGTGCCGGCCAGCACTGCTCGATTTAGAGTGAATAAAGAGTAAAGAGCATGAAGTTAGTCAAAAAGTTCGGCAGGGTAGCGTAAGTCTATTTTATTTATTTGCGTTCTGGCTGAACTATCGCATATCTTACCTACTAGTATAAAATATTCACTATATAGAGAAGATCTGTGCATTAGGGCATCAGACACGAGTACTGAAGCAGCTCAGCAAAAACTTGAAGATAGCCTGACAATAAATAATTACTTTTTTAAGAGCATAGGCATGATTCTATCTCATGAGAAAACAGCTGTACTTCTATTCACGCGGAAACGCCTTAAGAAATTTAAGCTTCAGGTAGACTCTCAGCGCTTACAACTTGGTCGACAGCACAAATTTTAGGGGTTATTTTAGACAGACGTCTGTCTTGGGCCCCACAGATAGTCATTAGAGGAAAAAGTTAACTCCCTAATCAATATATCACGTCGACTGACCGGAGTGAGATGGCGTAGTTCATGTTCTTCTTTACTAAGTGTACATTCAGCAAACATTGGACAAAGAAATGCTTACTCTGCCCCGACTTTACATGGGATATCCTGCTTATTAGAGGAGAGGATCCAAAGACTGTTGGCCAGAAGCCTTCGTAGAAGTCTTGGTGTACTCCAAGCGTCTGCCAGTGCTTTAGTAATTGCGGAGTCTCGTCAACCGACTTTCTATGCTATGAGAATTACGAAAACTTGCCGGCATTATCTGCGGTTGGCAACTCAACGCGGTAATAATCCCCTATACCAAGCTATTCAGGAGAGATCAGCCGCAAGAATACATAGAACTATCGTAGAATGTAGGAGTTTACTGCCTAGGCATGAATACTGGCCACCATGTGCATCCCACCCACCATGGCGACTCTCTATCTCAGATATTACAACTTCAATTACGAGATTAACTTGTAAGAATTATATGCCTATAATTGTAATGAAGCAATTAACTTTAACACCTATTTCTGCCAAGTATGGAGACTATAATCACGTGTACACTGATGGATCATGTCTGAATCAAAGCTCTACGTCGGTATTCTTTGTACCTGCATACCAAGCGAGGAAAGCTTTTAAGCAAAGCCATTTCACAACATCCACGACGGCAGAGCTTTATGCAGTACTCTGTGCTTTACACTTAATATGTTTACAGCCAGGTACACTTCGATGGGTAGTTGTCAGCGACTCACAGTCCTCATTAGTTTCTTTAAAAGTAATCAGCTTGGGCAACAAAGCTAGTGAGCTCTCATATGAAATACAGAGGACGTACGCTAAAGCAAACGATTTAAACCATACCATAATGTTCCAGTGGGTGCCAAGCCACTGTGAAATCACAGGAAACGACATAGCTGATCACATTGCACATGCAGCACATCAGCAAAATAATATATTACTGCTACCTCTATCGATGAGTGATGCACGATGTCTAATAAATAAGCTGAGCCGTCAACTGTCTGTGGAAACCTGATTCGAAAGTGGTGCGCAGAACTCTCACTTATTTAACTTTGATACAGATACAGAGTTAAATATTCGGTTGAAGGTTAGCCGATGGGTAGAAGCAGTCGTCCATAGGCTTTGACTTGGTACAGCCTAGACGAAAGCTTTCCTGTGTAGAATGAGGAAAGCTAGCAGTCCTATTTGCTCATGTAGAGAAGCTCAAGAAGATGTCGAGTACATTCTTCTAAATTGTAAAAATTATGACGTACCTCGAGGGAACCTTTCACAAAAATAAATTCTTTAGATAAGCGACCTCCGTCAATTGCAAAAATCTTGGCTCCATGGCCAAAAGGAAAGGAAAGTTACAAGCCACTGCAGTGCGTGCAGCCGTTCATTCTCTGAAGGAATCAGAAAGAGCTCAAAAGCACTAAACGAAAAAAAGTATTATCGCCACTGCTAAGTGGTATGTTTCAAGACAATATTTTCATGTTTCACGATGATATTTTTCGAAAAATCTTTCTGGAAACAGTTCACTACTTAAGCGACAAGATCACCTTAGACATTTAATTGAACTTTCGTGTTTTGTGTGAACACTTAAATTGGCATGATTACTTGTATGTTTACAAACTCTGTGTGGTGCGGACACATTTCTATATAGTGTGGACATATGTATGTGTGGTGTGGACCCTCATCATTGAAAAGCGTGGACTCATTGCGTAAGCGTTGTGCTATGTACATATGTATAGCCTCGTGTTTGCTACAAAACATGCGATTTCGGCTTGTGCAAGACGAGTAGCCCGAGCCACGCATTGGCGCCAACCTCTCCTTGTATACATTTAATAATAAGAAAAGTATATAGACAATGACACCGGGCGACCCCATGAATGTGCTGTCGAATGCAAATCATATTTCTGAAACTCTTCCTTCACCTTGATAGAGCGACAAACGAACATTCTTCCTGTATTCTGTGTTCGCTGTGATCTCTGTAGAACCAAGACTTCTTATGAACGGATAACGACACACAACTCGCTGCACTTTAGTCTTTATAAAACGTTCAGAAAACGCAGGGTTTTTTTTTCTTTCTTACAGCACCACTTTCTACAAGGACATGAGCTACCCCTGTGAGCCAAAACACACGAGAGACTCTAACCTTGTTTTGTTTTGCTGTTATGCCTTATTTGGCGTAGATTAAGGTAAAGAGCAATTCGACTGCTCCGTTCCTGGTAGGTGTGCAGCAAAAAGAAAATAAAGATGTTTCTTCTCTTATTATTGCAGGAAGTTGTGCTGTTAATCACGGATTGACACCAACTTGGCAAGCGTGCCTTGGCTAACATGTTTCTTTTCCTGTCCGCAACATGTCACTCCCTCCAAGTCCCTTGTCGTACACCCAGTGAATGGTTGTACGAGAAAGCGCTGAGGACGGGACGAAGTGAACACGGCAGGCAAGTCGTGCTGTTCAAGTCGCGCTGTTCCATTTCTTCTCGCGATGCACAAGTCAGCCCGCAGTGAAGCAGACTACTGTGGTACGTTCCCCACAAACCTCTTGAATTAACTGTGGACACGCTACTACATCCACTCCAGGAGAAGGAATCGGCTTCGTTCGCTCCGAGAATGCCCCGCAGCAAGAAGCCGCGCATCGCAGCATCGCAGCCGTCATCGCCGCACCGATAGAGCACGGCATCTTCCCACGCGTGTCATGCGATGCAGCGCCGACATAGACGACCGAAGCCTTCCTCCTTCCTGCGACCGGGCACGCATTCAACTCAAGAAGGGGCACCTGTCGCGCATTCTTCTTCACCGGGTTTAATCGGTCCAATTACTAGCCTACCCTCCCCCCCTTCACCTATTGCGCGAGCTTTTCCCATTCATTGTTGTCGGACGAAACTTCCGTCCAAGAAGGGCGACGACAAAGATGGCGGAAAGGTATGCACCGACAAAAAGGAAAATTACAGCAGCGGCGGTCATTGTGTTCTTCGCTTGAGCCACGACGTGAGAGTCTGTACTGCGCTTAAACGCGGCAAAGAGAATGTGTTCGCAGCTTGGCGCGTAGCGCACGAAGAGGCTGGCTGCCAGAAGGTGAGAATGAGATGGGCGTGTCTCAGTTGTTCACGCGTGTCCCGGTATAGTTTCGAAACGGAGGGGCGGGAGTTGCAAAGCTGGATCGTGACTGCGCAACACTGTATCTTCCCGTGCAGGGTCGCTGTTACGATGCCTTCAAAGGGTGGAAATTCAGAACTTCTACCCGTTCATCTCGCGCTTCTCTTTGTTTCGGCGTGACCTTCGAAGGTGGAAACTTGCAATGGTCACGACGCACGTCCGTTTCATGCGGAACCATACTATTTCTGAGGCGTAGGAAATACAGCGTAAACATTTTTTTTCCAGCTGCAGGAGTGAAGAAATATTCGGAAAACACCCAACCATTCATAACGCTCAATTTTAATTTCTTTAGACGGTCTATAAACAGCGTCGGACAATACAGAAAACAGGTTTGTTATTTTATCTGATTCCTGACATTTCAAATAAATAATATCTGGGCTATTACATCCCAAAGATATGATTATGAGAAACACCGTAGTGGAGGGCTCCGGAAATTTAGAACATCTTGTGTTCCTGAACGTGCACTGACATAGCACAGTACACACGGTCATCAACGTTTTCGCCTTGAAGTAAATGCGACCGCCACAATCGGGATCGAAGCCGCAACCTTCGCGAGTCAGAAGCCGAGCACCTTAGCCACTGATGCGGACTTTCACATACTTCCAGCATTCTATGACGAAAGCAGTCAGTTGACGCGACGTCGTGAGACAATGGGCATCTCGATTTCGTCATATACGAGGAATACTAACTGTTAATTGTCTTCTATTCTGCCTTGTCATTCAGTCGCGTTCTGCCTTGTTTCGCATAGCTACGCTGCGCGATCATGGCATTTCACTTCGTTCAGAGTTCTTAACTGAGTTAGTGGACATAACAGCGCGTATAGCCCTCAAGCACGAAGTCCTGATAGGCATGACGATTAGAGCTCAGCTTTGCGCGTGTTTTATGATGCAAACAAATAGCAAGGAGCAATACAGCGGAAGGGTATAGTAATGTTTTTTTTTTTCATCTTTCAAAGAAACGAAACCACTATCTCGTTTTTGAACCTGGAGTAGTTTATAGGGGCCCTTTTATAGTTTCAGCCCCAACCATTTCATGTTGCCTCGCACCATTTGCTAACTAGAATGGTAACACGTTTCGCTGTAGATGCGAAACCAATAGATAAGCCTGGTAGTGCTCACGTCAAATGTCCATCCGTCGCGCTCTCAAGAAAGGAGTTGCAATGCCTAGACAAGAGCTGAAGCGTGAAGCAAAGGGTGAACGAGACGGCTGAACTGAAATTATCATTATCATGAAATGGCAAGCGCTCTCTTCATCCTCTTCATCTTCTCTTCCAGAACACGCACGCTGATTTTTTCCGGCATGCTTTGCAACTTTAATCGGTGAAAGAAAGAGCACACACAAAGATAGAGAGAGAGAAGCACACGAGCAAGGTATAGCATGGCCTGATGTAGTGCAGCTTAGCAAGAGAATGAGAGAGGGAAAGGAGGCTGAGGACAAGATATGCTAGGTTGAGGAGGAGAGAAAGAAAAAGAAGAGAGAGCGAAACATACAGCATCGAGAAAAAGAGAACCAAATGAAGAGAGAGGACGAGAAGAATAAAAGAAAGAGAAAGAAAGGAAAGAAGAGAAAGCTAAGGAAAGTAGGGATGAATAGAAAGAGAGAACATGCTGTGATCAAGAAATATATAGAAAGAGTGAGAAACTGAAGTACGCGGAAAGAGAAGTTAAAGAAATAGAAATAAACGGAGACAAAAAGATATGGCACACAGACACCAGAGGAAAAAAAAAGAGGAACAAAGAAGACCACCCAGCACCCATTTCCTTCAGACTCCATGCTGCGGTTAGTATTATCGCAAACTATATGTGCTGACTATGATATCCCTAACCCCCGTTTGTTCCCTAATCCACTCTGCTCTCTTCTTGTCTGTTTAGGTTACACCTACCATTTTTCTTTCCATTGCTCGCTGCGTCGTCCACAATTTAAGCTGAACCCTCTTTGTAAGTCTCCAGGTTTCTGCTCCGTAGCTAAGTACCGGCAAGATACAGCTGTTATATACCTTCCTCTTGAGGGATAGTGGCAATCTACATGCCATAAATTGAGAGTGCTTGCCAATTGTGCTCCACCCCATTCTTTATGTTCTAGTTACTTCAATCTCGTGGTTCGGCTCCACGGTTATTACCTGCCCTAAGTAGACATATCAAGGGGGGTTAACGATATCATAGTTGAAATCAAGAAGAGGAAATGGACATGGGCCGGGCATGTAGCGTGAAGACAGGATAACCACTGGTCATTAAGGGTAACTAAGTGGATTCTCAGAGAAGGCAAGCGGGTTAGGGGGAGACAGAAGGCTAGGTGGGCAGATGAGATTAAGAAGTTTGCGGGTATAAATTGGCAGTAGCAAGCACAGGACCGGGTTAACTGGTTAAACATGGGAGAGGCCTTTGTCCTGCAGTGGACGTAGTCACGCTGATGATGATGATGATGATGATGATGATATGTGCTGACAAAACCTATACACAAACTAGTGCAAGTGCGGAGTCTTTTCGAGGTAGTGTGGGCTGGCATCCTGAAAAAGGCTGGGCGCATCCAGTTGCGTCGAGTGTGAGACAGATTTTTTTCCTAGCGTCCACAATCCAGCCTTCTCGTGAAGACTAGTGCTTCTCACGTTCGTGTCTCCTATCCCGCGGTGCTTCTGTAGCATTTATTTTGTTTTCATTTGCCGGCTCATGAACAAAAAAAAGAAATTGAAGAAAGTGCTCCTGGTGTCGCCAACTTCCTCAGACACGGCTCCACCTCTCCTTCTCAGTACGCTAATATCAATGCCCAGAATGCTCCTGTTTCTAGGGGCGAAGCTCCTTATAGCGGCGCCCGTTCGTTCCTGGTATTCGTAGTCGTAGTCGTAGTGTGTAACCAGTCTTACATTTGGACCTCCAAGGTAGTGCCGGTGAGAGATTTCTTCTGTGATTTGTCGAACAATAAAAATTCGCAGCGTGCGCGTTAACCAAAAGCCGAATTTTCCTGTCTCTCTTTACCCCTTAGCAGCCATTGGCATATACATTGAGCACTATCTGACAAGAAAACGTTGTTACGTTATACTCGCTGGGCGAAACCTCCTTGGTTTTAGAAAAATTTAGAGAGCGTTGGGATTCTCTTGTGAAACACATCTTGCGGTCTGTGCTGTTTTTTCTGCGTTCCACAGCGCAACAGCGGGGTCTCCAGCCCCCTACATCGTGGTCATGGATGTACAATCCCCGGAGATCCCGCCCAGTACCAGTTCATCCACGGGCATTGCTTCAAGAAAGCGTGGTAATCCATCTAGTGAGAGCGAGGACACCGAGCTGTACTCTGCATCAGACTACGAGTCCTCGGAAGACGACTTCGAACCTGTGCTCTACCGCAAGGCCAAACGAAGAATCATGAACGCATAATCGGCATCAAGTACAGCCACTGTGAGGACAGCGCCTCAGCGAGGGCCTCACTCCATTCTGTTCGTGCCGCAGACTACTACTGCCAATCTACGCTTCCTCAACAGGCAAGCACTGTCCTTGTACCTTGAAAACATTGTGCCTAACGAGATTAAGGACATCAGGATAAACACGAGGAAGAATATTTTGGCAATCGACATGAGGAACCCAAGTTCACTGAACACGCTACAGCATGTGTCATAGCTGGGAAACATCAAAGTCCGATCCATCATACCAGCGAATGGTGACACCGTAACATGAGTTATCTATGACATAGACACTGAAATCGCCAATGAAGATCTTCCTGTACTGATAAAACCAGTGAGTGAAAACAACGTCATTGTGCATGCTGGTCGCCTAGGCAACTCTTGTTGTGTGCGACTAACATTCAAGGGTGACTGTCTTCCCTCTTACGTGAAGGTGGGTCATTTCCGTCACCAGGTTCGCCCATTTATTCCGAAGCCTATGCCGTGTTTCAAGTGCCAGAAGATTGGCCATGTGCAGGGGGTTTGCAGAAATTTCGCAGTGTGCCCCCGATGCGTTGAACACCACTCAGAAGACGACTGTAATGCAACTACGTTGAAATGCCCCAACTGCCAAGGAGCTCACAGTGCTTCTTCCAAGGACTGTCCTCAGATTAAGAAAGGGATTTATATTCTGAGGCAAATGGTGCGAGACAACTCGACGCACAGAGAAGCTGCGCAAAAAGTAAGGCGAAGGCGTCGTCATCGTCGAAGGTCCTCACGAAGGACAGTGCAAAATCTGACGAGAAAGTCAGAAACTCAAGTGAAATCGACAGGTGCGGCTCCTAGCACGGCAAACATCTGCGCTGAAAGAGAAGATGCTGGAAGATCTTTCTCTCCAAAGCAATGGCCACCCCTTCAGCCTAGACGATCTGTAGAGCCTCAACAGAAGCAGCCTCAAGAACAAACACAAAATGCTACAACGGCCGGGAAGCCAGATCATCGCGTGATGGTGATGCTAAGATCATTAGTGGGCACCATTCGCATGTTGTTAAGCGACATGAATACACCGTCAGCCAAAAGTGCCCTTCAAGTACTGGACGCGCTTAGTCCAGTGCTAGCAGTCTTAGAGTAGACCATGGCTAACCCACCACTGTCTTTCCGGGATGAGGTTTGTAAAGCAGCAATACTGCAGTGGAATGCCAAGGGACTGAGATCGCGCATTGGTGACTTTCGTCGATTTGTGTACTTCAATATGTTTCCCGTAATCGTCATTTGTGAGCCGAACTTATTGAGTGCAATACGACTCTCGGGATACGAACCTTTTATGTCGTCTACTGTTACTGAAAGCAGCAAGGTTCTGGTGTACATTCGCCGAGACCTCACTTACATCCTTCAACCTGTACCACCTCATGACGGAAACCAATACGTTTGCTTAAGAGTGAAAAAGAGGAGGCTCAACATCACTGTGGTTGGTGCATACCTATCACCATCAAGCCGTTTCGATCAAAAAAGATTACGAGACATCATAGCGTCAACTCCTGACCCATGTGTTATCATTGGGGATTTTAACGCTCATCATACATTATGGGGAAGTCAGAATACCAACATGAAGGGCAGAAGCTTGGTGTCTTTTGCCTCCGCAACCAACTTTGGTTACTGAATGATGGCAGTCCTACATTTTTACGTGGCACCACATACAGTAGCTGTCTCGACTTGGCTTTTGTTTCGCAAAGCCTAGTGAAACATACTGAATGGTTCACGGATATAGAAACGCACGGGAGTGATCACATTCCAACATACGTCAAGATCAGAGGATTGTCACCTCCTAAAAAGCGCGACATCGTTAAGAGAGTGGACGGGAAAAAATTTCAGTCCCGTATGGAAGACCAATGCCAAGAACACATATCCGATTTACAAGAGGCCATCAAGAGCACTGTAAAAGAGACTGTGTGTACGATCCCATGCCCTGTAAGAATCATGGACATCGACATAGAGCTGGAGCGGCTTCGAGCCTTGCGACGACGAGCTGAAAGAAGGTACCGGCGCACGAATGACATAGAAGATTTACGGGCTGCTAGACGTATGCAGAAGAAGATCAAACGTCGGTTGGACAAGCTAGAATTCCAACGCTGGATTACTTTCTGGGAGTCACTCGACCCTCGTAAGCCTTTATCGCAGATATAGAGGACGGTTAGAGGTTTGCGGTCATCGCCTATTCAGAAGTCGCCATTCAAGGCCTTAGCCCTTCACCAAAATCGACCAGATGTGGACGTTGCTGAAGAGTTCTGTGCCGGATTATCAGGGCAAACTACAGCCATCAGCAGCTCACCACTTTCGAGCAGTTGTCCGCCACAACGTGACTCCTGTATGGACTACCCGTTCACCATTCAGGAGCTCAAAGCAGCACTCGCTTCATGCAACAAGACCTCCGCACCAGGACCTGACGGAATCTCCTACAGAGCCCTGTGTTATCTGGGTGAGCGCGCGAGAATAGCTCTACTTCAGCTATATAATGATTGTTGGCTAGAGGGCACTGTCCCCTTAAGTTGGAAAACTAGTCGTCTAGTACCATTACTAAAACCTGGCAAATCACCATTGGAACTCTCCTCCTATCGCCCGATCCCATTGGCTAGTTGCGTGGGTAAAGTGATGGAGAGAATGATTCTCGGCCGACTCGAGTGGTACTTGGAGTATCATGATATCTACCCCAATGCCATGGCTGGCTTTCGACGTGGTCGATCATCGATCGATAGCGTCATCGACCTAATCACGTACGTTGAACACGAGAAAGGCCATAAGCGTCTTTGCGCCTCTCTGTTCCTTGACGTTAAAGGAGCCTATGATAACGTTACACATGAAGCCGTCCTTACCGCACTAGAAGAGATTGGAGTGGGTGGCCGAACGTTTAAGTGGATACGCAGTTATCTCCAAATGCGATCTTATTTTGTGAGTACAGAGACCGGGAACACGTCTACACAATTCAATTGTCGTGGCGTCCCTCAGGGTGGTGTACTGAGCCCTGTGCTATTCAATATAACACTAATCGCTCTCCATACGCACCTACCAAACAATATTTATCTATCAACATACGCTGATGACATCTGCATTCGGACATCTGCGGTAACTCGCCTGCAGTTACGAGCGAGAATACAGAGAGCTGCTACTGCAACTACTTTGTATCTACGCAATCGAGGCCTGGAAATTTCCTCCGGAAAGTGCGCTCTTCTGGCATTTACGCGCAAACCCATGTCGTATTACAGAGTGTCAATTAACGGTCAAAATATACCGTATCGTCGATCTCACAAATTTCTGGGTGTCATAGTCGACAGAGACATATCATGGAGCCCTCATGTGTCGTATTTGAAAAAGCGATTGATAGGCATATGCCATCTTTTCAAGTTTCTCGCTGGAAAGACTTGGGGAATGCAGCCTAATGCTATGTTACGACTGTATAGGGTGCTTTTCCTTGGCTTTTTACGATACAGTCTGCCTGCATTATCAAACACCAGCAAAACAAGTCGACGCATGATACAAAGCGTTCAAGCACAGGCGCTTCGAATATGTCTAGGTCTGCCTCATGGTGCCTCAACAATGGCGACTATAGCTATAGCCAAAGACCACCTCGTGCAGACCCATATTGAAATTGAAGCTTTGAGAACACACATAAGGCATGTGGGCCGGACTCCCCATCACCACCTAGCCTCTCTGCCAGTGGATAGACCTCATACGTCATTTTGTCGAACAATAACTACACATGGTGACTCCCTACCAACTGGTTTTACGCCCGCGGCGAGACCTTCAATTCCTCCATGGTGCCTCAAACAGCCAGTCATCAACCTGACAATACCAGGCATCCAGAAAAAACGAGATTTCTCAATACCAGCCCTCAAGCAGCTCGCCTTACTTCTGCTGTACGAGAAGTACCAAGACTGCACCCACGTCTACACCGATGGCCCCGTCCTGCCAAACAGCTCAACAGCGGTGGTCGTTATTCCAACGCACGCCACAACCATCAAATTCAGGACAGCTCATGCAACCACAACAACGGCAGCAGAGCTTGCAGCGCTTCGCGCTGCGCTGCGTTTCATTAACGACCAGAGCACGCAACGGTGGACGATTTTCTGTGACTGCAAGCCGGCACTGCAATCACTTCTGTCAAATCTACGCCGTGGTCCACACGAGCAGTTGGTATTTGAAACAGCAGAAATGCTACACCATATAACAGAGAAAGGGCACCACGTTATATTTCAGTGGTTGCCAAGCCACTGTAGAATTATCGGTAACGAACGAGCTGATCAAGCGGCCCATTCAGCCCATACAGAAGACAACGACCAGTCAATACCTCTCTCAAGGACGAACGCTGCTAGGAGGCTCCGCATGCTTGCTCGCCAATGCTCCCTGGCTCTTTGGAATGAGCCTCTTTTTACGCATGCAAGATAACGATCCCTTGATCCAACGTTAAGCATGCAGCTTCCAACAAAAATTCGACGAGGCGACGCTACTGCTCTGTGCAGACTATGGTTGGGAGTCGCGTTTACCCGTGCGTACGCGTTCCGCATAGGTATGGCCGACACTGCCGACTGTGCACACTGCGGAGATGAATAAACAATTCAACATATTCTGTGTGACTGCCCGAAATACAACCTGGAAAGACAACACCTTTCTAATAAACTAAACAGGTTAGATGACCAGCCGCTGTCAGAAGAAAGTATACTGCGCCATCGTCATGACTCATTGTCACAGAAGAAAGCCGTGCAAGCGCTACTGGGCTTCTTACGAACTACTGGCCTGTCGGAACGCCTCTGAGTGGACTGCTTTTGTGCGTGCGAGTGTGTCGGTGTTTTTCTCTTATTTATTTTTTTTACTCTCCCTTACTCTTTCAGCCCCCTATTCCCCAACCCCAGTGTAGGGTAGCATACCGGATACTAGCATCTGGTTAACCTCCCTGCCTTCCTTATTTCTCGTTTCTCTCTCTAGAGAGCGTTGGGCCGCAGTGCCATGAATATAGTGAACTAGTATATACCATGAACTCGAGGTGGTTAAAGGTGGGAAGTAGACACGAAGCGCAAGCCGTAAGAAAGTGTGCGTGTGCCACCTCTCGTTTAGTTCTTGGAATGTCCGCTGGATGGCGGTGCATATGCGGAATATATAAAGCCCCTAGGAATATATTCCGCATATGCACCTACTTCTATTCCGCATATGCGGAATAGAAGTTCAGGCTGCCAAGGTGGATAGACGTGTTTTTCGAGCGCTCCGGATCGACTGGGCAGATAAGTGTTTTTGCATGTTTTGAGCTTGTCTTTATAATTATAAGGCAGCACTTTAAATCTTCGTAGCACTTATTTTATGGTACGGCTTTTTCAGAGGCCGGTCACCAGGTATTTATTAGTTAGTGCGGGTGTGTGTGTTTGAAATTTTTTTTTGTTTTTTTTTCTTTTGCCACCCCGTAGGGGAAGTGCGCGTACATTGAACACGCAAATTTTTGTAGTAGAGCTTAGACTTTCTTTTTTTTCGTAGTGCAGGACTCGAGTTTAGTAATTATCGAGTATAGGGTCAATTGGTGTCAGAAAGGCATGGTTAAAAAGACTGTAAAGTGTTCAGGATGTGGAGTGGGTTTGAAAGTGGACCCAAGCGTAGAAGCGGATGGAGAAGAGGCCGACGCGAAGTGTAGGCAATGTGAGGTCGAGGAAAAAACGGAGAAAATGATGGTTTCCCAGAGTGAACTGCAGATGAGAATCGCCAAACTCGAGACTGCGTTGGCGACAGAGCAAGAGAAAACGAGGGCAATGGGAGAAAGACTGAAGTCCGCCGAGGAAGCGCTAGCGAAGCTGAACAAAGAAGCGACCTACCGAGAGAACAGTAGGGAACCGGCAACCAGAACAGTGGAGAAGGAAAAGCAAGCAAGTTTGGAAAAAACAGGTTTAGCCGGTTCAGCTGTCGCAAGGCCCAGCTTCAGCAAGGTAGTGGTGGGGCAGGGTGGGAACAAAGCAGCTGGCGTCACAGGTGCAAGTAGCCCCCAGGTGCAGAACGCTCCAGCTGAAAAGTCACAGCATGTGATAATCGCCGGGGACTCGAATTTAAATCGATGCACAGAAGCCATCAAAGAGAGGGTAAGAGGTAACAAGAGGGTTGCAGTAGGGGCGTTTCCAGGACGCAAGCTGGAAGCAGTCATGAGGCAAGCGAGCGCAAAGCTCAAAACGACAGCTGATAGACGAAACCTCGTGATAATTTCAGGCGGTTTAAACGATGTCTTAAATGAAGATGCAGCAGGACTAGCAGCCACACTGGCGAAAGGCGTCGATGACATGCGTGCCACTTCTCCTAAGGTACAGGTAGTGATATGCACGATACCGGAGGTACCGGTGCGTGATAGCAACCGGCAAAGAGCGGTGGTCAACCCAAACCAAGAGATATGGCGGATGAGTCGAGAGAAAGGATTTGAGGTGGTGGAAATAAACAGAGAGGTGCATAGGTGGGGGGGGGTTTTCAACGAGACAAAATTCACTTCGATGGGCGGCTCGGTCATGAGGTGGGTTGGCGACTTGCAGGACGCGCAGTAGCTTTTTTGGGGGGCAAGCGAGCCCTTCGGGGTGAAGAATAGCTAGTAACGAGGAAAACAACCAGGGAGACTCTTCGACAGGTGGTATGGACAGATACGATTCCAAAGTGGCACCAATATCTAAGATAGGTAGAGTCCGGGGCATAAATAGACGTAGCCACGAGCGCCGAGCCAATTCAGACATAGTGAATATTAACATGCAGGGTGGTAGGAACAGGCTGAAGTGGGAAGAGATAGAAGAACAGCTAAAGGAAGAGAGGCCGATGGTATACGGTTTTGTAGAAACACATCTCAGGGACATGGAACAACCTCCGAACAATCCGGACTACGCGTGGGAATTTTGTAATAGAACAGAAGACAGCAGAAAGGGGGGTGGTATTGGGGCATTCATTCATAAAAGTACAGACTGGCAAAGGGTCAAGCAGGAGTGCAAGGAACATTTATGGCTAAAAGGGAAAGTGGCAGGTCAAACGACACTCCTTGGTTTCGTGTACTTGTGGACGGGAGCAAACACCAGAGAGGAAAACCGGGCAATGGTAGAGTGTATATCAAAGGACAGTCAGGGGTTAGGAAGAGAGTGCGAGATAATTATACTAGGAGACATGAATGCGCACATAGAAGATATAGATGGGTTTACCGACCCGACAGGCAAAATGATCATGTATATGTGTGAAAGGCTTGATTTGATCATTTGCAACAGTACTGAGAAGTGTGAAGGGCAAATAACATGGGAGGTAGGAAGGCTTCCGTCGACAATAGATTATGCACTGATGTCACATAGGATGTATGATAAGCTCAGGGGACTGCACATAGATGAAGGTGGCTCCAGAAGTCTGGGTAGCGATCACAAACGTATCAAGCTAAGTTTTGGAAGAGCAGTGAAAGTGGGAAGGAGACAAGATGAGCAACTACAGGAAATTTTTATCCAGAAAGGCAAATTGAAATAGCCACTAAACAAATTCAGAAAGTAATCACGGAGGATAATAAGACAGTGTGGACATACACGAATCTAATTAGACTCTTTGAGCTAGAGCTTGCTAAGACGCGTGACAAGTCCCCCCGGAAAAGAAGACACAAACCCAAAAGTTGGTGGGATGAGGAAGTTAAGAAAGCCATAGCAAAACGTCAGGAAGCCTCTAGGGAACACCGACATGCCAAGCAGCGGGGTGAACCGACAGATGATGTTGAAAGAAAATGGGCAACCTTAAGCTGTAGAAGGGATGCATTCCTTCTGATCAATGAAAAGATTAGAAGGAAGGGAGCTCAGTGGCTGGCAGAAGTACATAAAAAAGACAGAAAGGCAGCTGCGAAATTTTGGAACCATCTAAACTCCCTAAGAAATGAGACGAGCCTAGAGCAGAGTTTTATAACTACAGCCCAAGGTGCTAGTCTAGAAGGGGACGAAGCTATTGAATATATAAGAACAAGGGTGACAGAAAAATTTCAACAAAGAAGTTTCTTTATGCACCACAATAGACAAGGACGAATCAAGTGGTGCAATGGCTCCATTTTCACAACAAGAGTGGGAAAGGGCTGAGAAAAGGGTTCCTAGTAGTACATCAACAGGACCAGATGGCATTCCAATTAGGCTGATAAAGACATTAGGTTCGAAGTCTAAGCAGGCTTTGAGAGAGGCAGTGAGCACAATAATAATCGATGGTGAAGTTCCCGATGGATGGAAACTTAGCAGGATGAGCATGATCTATAAAGGAAAGGGGGACAAAGCTGACATAAACAACTACCGTCCTATAACAGTGACATCAGTGGTCTACAGGCTGGCGATGCAGATTATAAAGCAAAGACTGCAGGCGTGGATAGAGGATGAGGGGGTGTTGGGGGAACTACAGAATGGGTTTCGGAAACACAGGAGGTTGGAAGACAATCTGTTCTCACTGACGCTGTGCATCGAAATAGCAGAAAAGGAACACAGGCCCCTGTGGCTAGCCTTTTTGGATATCAAGGGAGCGTATGATAGCGTGGTTGAAGAGGAATTGTGGGGAATACTGGACACACTAGGCGTGGAACATGTAGCCACTAATCTTTTAAAGGGGGTCTATAAAGGTAACAAGGTAGTTATAAAGTGGGAAAAACAGGTATCCAAGCCTGCAGAGGTAAAACGGGGGCTTAGGCAGGGGTGCCCCCTGTCACCCTCATTATTCATGATGTACCTACAAGGATTAGAGGCCAAATTAGAGGGAAGTGAACTGGGCTTCAACATCTCTTTAGTAAAACAAGGAAAACTCATTGCTCAGGCACTACCAGCATTAATGCGCGCAGATGATATAGTGCTAATGGCCGACGACAACAAGGAAGATTTGGAGAGATTGATGGACATCTGCGGTAATAAGGGAGATAGGTTAGATTTTAGATTAAGTAAGAAAAAATCAGCAGTCATGATTTTCAATGACAACGAAGGTATTGAGCTTAGAATACAGGAGGTCACGCTAGAGATAACAGATAAATACAAATATCTGGGCGTATAGTTAAGCAATAGGACCGAGTATCTGAGGGAACACGAAATATACGTGACGACTAAAGGTAACAGGAATGCAGCAGTGATGAAAAATAGGGCACTGTGGAATTACAATAGGTATGATGTTGTGAGAGGAATATGGAAAGGGGTCATGGTTCCTGGGCTGGCGTTCGGCAATGCGGTCTTGTGCATAAGATCAGAAGTTCAAGCAAGATTAGAAATTAAGCAACGTGGAATAGGTAGGCTTGCTTTAGGAGCTCACGGGAATACACCAAATCAGGGAGTACAAGGTGATATGGGATGGACGTCATTTGAGGGCAGGGAAGCTAGCAGCAAGATAAAATTTGAGAAGCGATTGAGAGAAATGAAGGAAGAGCGGTGGGCTAGGAAGGTTTTCAGCTACTTTTACATGAAGAATGTCGATACAAAATGGAGGAAGCGAACCAGGAAGTTGACTGGTAAATACTTAGAAAACAGCAGGTGGCCAAACCAAAAAGAACTATCGGTTAAGAAGAAAGTGAAGGAAACGGAGACTGACATGTGGAGAATGGGCATGATTAAGAAGTCCGCACTAGAGATCTATCGAACTTTTAAGCAGGAAATTGCCAAGGAAAGGATCTATGATAATACTCGGGGTAGTTCTCTACTGTTTGAGGCCAGGACGGGAGTACTGCGAACCAAGACATATCGGGCCAAATACGAAGGGGTAGACACAGTATGCAGTGCGTGTGGAGAGGAAGAAGAAACTGCCGAACACTTGATAATGTTCTGTAAAGGGCTTCACCCTATAGTTCAGGATGATGGCGCAGAGTTTTTCAAAGCACTGGGGTTTAGGGAGCGGGAGGGCAAAATAAACTTTAAGTGGGTAGACTTAACTAGAACGAGGTTACCTGATTGGTGGCTAAAGTTAAGGTACGAGTGAAAATTAAACTCTTCACTGCAAAGTACGAATCCTCAAACTCACTTTTTAAAGAAAAAAAATAAATATAGTTTTTGGTTCATTAGGTATTACGGCTTGGTGGCGCTAGCCACCGCCCGATCTAAAGGGTACAGCCGTATCCATCCATCCATTCATTCATCCATCCATCCATCCATCCATCCATCCATCCATCCATCCATCCATCCATCCATCCATCCATCCATCCATCCATCCATCCATCCATCCATCCATCCATTCATCCATCCATCCATCCATCCATCCATCCATCCATCCATCCATCCATCCATCCATCCATATTGTCACGCGCTAGGAGCATGAAGAAACGTACAAGGAGACGCGACTGTCAAAATCTGAGATACAAAGAACGATGTCTCCACTGGCACGGGTTGCTTGTCTTCGTCTTCTTCGTTCACTGGCACAGAACTGGCTCACTGTTCCCTGGCACAGAACACCAGGTGGCATTACTCCTCCCCCCAATTGAGCATCGACCTAATGCTCAAGAAAAGTGGGCACAGTAGTGGGTCAAAGTAGGCAACATAACCAAACATTAAACAAAGTAGCGCACGACAGAAAATGCGTCCTGGGCCCGGACGCATTTCGTGATCATCACGAAGGTCAACAAGGCTTCTCGCTACGCAGACACACTGAGACAGCAAAAGCGAGTGATTGCTTTCTACGACTGCTTCACCGTGCATCACTCCATCCCACGCCACCTGAACCACAACCAGTTGCACGGGGTGGTAACGTGACAGCGTCGTCGATAACGCGAAGAGACACTCGGGAGTGGCTGGGGTTGGCGTAAGCTGTTGTGGCGTTTGTGGTCGTGAAAGTGACTAGACGTCGTCGAATGTCAATTATAGCACCATGTGCCCTGAGAAAATCCATGCCGATGATCAGGTCTCGAGAGCACTGTTGGAGAACGCTAAAACTGGCAACAAACGTACAACCACGGACTTGTAATCTTGCCGTGCACATACCGAGTGGCGTAACGATATGCCCGCCAGCTGTACGAATTGGCGTGCGGTTCCAAGGAGACGTTACTTTCTTCAGAAGGGCGGCCAGTTTTTCGCTAATTATGGAATAGTCCGCACCAGTGTCCACTAAAGCGCTGACTTCGCGATGATCTAGCAGAACGAGAATGTCTAAGGAAACTCTTCCGCAATCAGCCGGTGATGTCATTGTCCATGTATCGTCGGCACCTTCAGTCCGCGTCGATAGGGGGCCTTGAGCATGACCAGTCTGAGCGGCCTTGCCCTCGAAGGGCGCTGTGGCTAGTTTCCCCGACGCGGTCTAGGTGACCAGCCCTGCACCACGCCCGAATAGGTGCGATGATTCGGCGAGAACCACCGCTGTGAAGGAGAACGTGAGTGGTGCCGAGATGTCTATCCGCACTGCTGGACAACATATTCCGCTATTTCCGGAGGCCGCTGGCCGAACCTAGGAGGTGGGGAGTTGGCCGAAAAACCACGAAGTCCCAGCTTTCGATATGTGCACTGTCGGTAGATGTGCCCAGGTTCGCCACAGTGATATCAAAGAGGACGTTGATCAGGGGCCCACCACACGTCTGATTTTCGTGGAATCTGTTGGCGGTCGTGGAGGTATGGGCCCGCTTGGACTGCCTGAAGGATGGCTGGGGCCGTGGTATGAGTCAGAGTGATATGCAATGCAGGTTGGCGCAGAGTTTGGTCTGCTGGAAGCATGGCAAGGGCCACGATAGGAAGCGGAGCCAAAGGTGGTGCTGGCTGGAGTAGAGTTAACGTATACGACATGCGAGGGAATTCATTTAGGGGCCGTGGCTCTGTCTGACAGGACGGTTCTCGTAGTGCGTGCTCAACTTCATCTCAGACTATGCCGGACAAAGAAGTGACGGTTGGGGCCGAGGATACTGAAAACTTCTGTAGTTCGCGGATTACAGAGCGTATGAGCTCTCGGAAGATGTCGACGTGGCCCCCAAGACCGCCCATGTAGTCCGTAGCAGAGGCAAAGTTCACTTGTCGCTCGTACATCTGTGTCCGTTGCCGAAGCGTGCTTTCAATTCGGACGGCTTCAGCGAGAAACTCTGACGTAGTCTTGGGGGGGGGGCTGCGTACAAGACCACCGAACAACTGCTCCTTCACTCCATGTATTAGGTATCCACCTTCTTCTCTTCCGGCATGTGAGGGTCGGCTCGTCGAAAAAGACGCATCATGTCCTGAACGTAAATTGCTACGCCTTCATTAGGCATTTGCATATGGCACTGGAGTTCACGTTCAGCTCGCTCTTGGCGATCGGGACTTGCATACGTTTCGAGAAGCCGGCGTTTGAAGTCCACCCATGACGTGAACAGACCTGCCCGGTTTTCGTACCAAACACGCGCCCCGTCATTCAAACTGAAGTAGACATGTCTGAGCTTGTCTGTGTCATTCCACATGTTATGAGTGGCAACGAAGTCATAGTGGATTAGCCAATTCTCAACATCCTCATGGACAGCGCCATGAAAGGGATTAGGTGTTCGTGGTTTGAACAGCGCAAAGTGCATTGGCGTTGCGCCTTCCATACCGGTTGGGTTGGAGCCACTTGGGATGGCGCTGCCCTGGGATAGTCGAGGCCGTGATCCTCTTTGAGAGAAGTCCGAACTCCGGGTCCAGTCCACGGATCCTTCGGCTAGCATGGTGAACAGGTGTAACCACCGGTATGGGGCTGGAGCTTCTTGGACTGGGAGGGATTCGGTGCATAGGGTACCCACCGCCTCCACCAGTTGTCACGCGCTAGGAGCACGAAGAAACGTACAAGGAGACGCGACTGTCAAAATTTGAGATACAAAGAAGGACGTCTCCGCTGGCACAGGTTGCTCGTATTTGTCTTCTTCGTTCACTGGCACAGAACTGGCTCACTGTTTGCTGGCACAGAACACCAGGTGGCAATATGATGAAAAGATGCCAGATGGTGGTACATGGAGTGTTGAGTAGATGAACGAACGGACACACAGACAGATGCATGGACGGACTCACGGATGGCTGCACTGACGGATGGACGCATGGACGGACGCAGGGGCGGATGCATGGGCGAACGCAGGGATGGACGCACAGATGGACGTGCGGACGCACGAACAGATGCACGCACGGACGTTTGAATGGACGCATGGATGGTCACACAAACGGACGCATGGACGGACGGAAGCAAGAACGAATGGATGTATGGATGCTGCACCGCACTCTCCATCATTCACTTCGTGGATATGCTGCCATTTTTTTCATGGCGGGGCCTCAAAAGTTCCCCGTGACGCTTCCTTCTAGTTTTTTCTTAGGGGCGAAGCTTCTTTTAAAGGCACCCGTTCGTCCCTTGTAACCGTTGTAGTGTCTAACAAGTATAACATTTTGACCTCCAAGGTGGTGCTGGTGAGAGATTTCTTCTGTGCGTTGTTGAACAATAAAAGATAGTGCTCAATGTACATGCCAATGGCTGCTAAGGGGGAATGAAAGAAAGGAGCATTTGGCTTTTAGTTAACGCGCACGCTGCAATCCACATTAGCAGCCATTGGCATGTACATCGAGCACTATCTGACAAGAAAGGGTTGCTGCGTTATACTCGCTGGGTATAACCTCCTTAGTTTTAGAAAGGTTTAGCGAGGGTTGAGCCGCAGTGCCATGAGTACAATGAAGTAGTATATACCGCACGCTAAGTCAAAAGGTTGTTTGGTTCGTCTTTTCGGGGACTAATGGGGCTGCCACAACCATTAATTCTTTTAAGGACTAACGGCACTGGGTCTATCAGTTAGTTCTCTCAAGGGACTAACATTTAGTTCTCACATTTACACCTTAGAGAGTAACCGTTATTCTCACAGTTCAAACAAAGCACTAACATTTAGTCCTCACATTTGCATCTTATAGAGCAACTGTTAATCCCAACATTTACAGCTTACCGGGCAATCGTTAGTCCTCACAGTTGCACCTTGCCGGACGAACGGTTGATCCACTCAAATACTCCAGTCGGATGAACTTTTGTCCCCAGTTCAAAAATTGTTTTTTGTTTATTTTCCACCAGGCCTGATACTTTTTTCGCCTCTTTTTCTGCGCAGTGAGCAACAAATTCCGTAGAAAAGAACACGCGAAAAAGTAGTTAGCCACCTATGTGTAACTGCTTTCACAGTCACGGCCACAACGAAGGACAAAAGTGAGACATCGAAATCTTTATTTTTCTACATACACATGAAGTCCCAATCTTTTAAGTGAATTCATGGTGAAATGTACAAGTCCAGTCTCATTGTCAAATATTGTTCACTCCTTGGGTGAGAAGCTCCTCCGACGGAAGTGATAGATGACAGACATTGCAGACGCCAGCGCACGCAGCCTTCTGCCTGTTGTGTTCCCACGGCTGCACGCACAATAATATAGTTTTGTTAAAAGGACCATTTGTTAGCTTGAATTTTATTTGTTAGAGCATGTTAATTGCGTAGGTTGTGCTTAAAACTATCTCGGTACGCAATAAACTCTTCATTATAAGCAGAACACGCACGGAGGTTTTTTTTTTGAGATGAGGTATGTTATACGTGTATAGCGTAGTTCACTTTGTTAAGACAGTATTACAAGGATCCCCTGTTTTCGTGGCTTCATGCTCTCTACTAGAGTAATCAGTACTCTAAATCGTTCTACACTTTCGAAAGCTCCCCCTCCTCCTTTTTCATACCGCAGTAATCTGTGTCAACAGGGCCTCACCAAGTGTGGGGCCCACGGGACGGCTTCATGCTCTCCCGTAGTAGAGTACCTAGTACTCTAAGTTTGGTAACCACTTTTTCTAACCCCCCCCTCTCTCCTCATGCCACAGCAACCTGTGTCAACAGGGCCTCACCAAGTGCCACGCCCACGGGACGGCTTCATGGTCTCCCATAGTAGAGTACTTGGTACTCTAAATTACTAACCACTTTTTCTAACTACCTCCTCCTTTTTCACGCCAAAGTAGCCCCTGTCAACAGGAATTCATCGAGTGTGAGGCCCACAGGACGGCTTCATGCTCTCACATAGTAGGGTACCTTGTACTCTAAATAACTGACCACTGGCGACGACAATGACGTCACCGTCGAAGTTCTTCGCGAAGAACACAGTCAACTACAAGAAGTAAGTCAATGCATCTGGGAACGGCGCCCACTGCTGGGTACACCGCGGCGAACGCAGACGATGGAAGAGAAAAAACAAGTAGATCTCTCTCTACTGAAGAGTGGCCGCCACTTACGCGCACGCAACTTGTGGAAGAACCGCATCAGAAGCCGCAATCATCAGAGCAAGCTGCAACAACAGAGGAGCAGCGGAACTCGGATAAGCAAGTGATTGCTCTTCTACGACCCATAATTATTGCCATGCACAAGGTGTTAAACAACATGCGCACAACGTCAGCCAGAAGTGCACTTCATGTACTGGACGCTCTGAGTCCAGTACTGGCGGCTCTTGAGTAGATAATGGCTCACCAGCCACTGTCTTTCAGGGAAGAGGTCAAAAAAGCAACAATGTTTCAGTGGAATGCACGGGGACTGAAATCACGCATTGCAGATTTCCGTCGGTTCGTTTCCACCAATATGTTTCCCATCATCGTCATCTGCGAGCCAAATTTATCGAGCGCTATCAGACTTTCCGGATACGAATCATTTATGTCGGCTTGTTATAGTAGAAACAGCAAGGTCCTGCTGTTTATTCGACGTGACCTGACCTACATTCTTCGGTCTGTACCGCCTGACAACGATTACCAATATATATGCCTAACAGTGAAGAAAAAGGGTCTTATTGTCACTGTTGTCGGTGCATACCTGTCGCCGTCAAGTAGATTTGACCACAAAAGACTAGGACACATCCTATCATCCACTCCTGGCCCATGGGTGATCATCGGAGACTTCAACGCCCACCATATGCTATGGGGGAGCCCGAAGATCAGCGCGAAGGGTAGAAGCCTGATAACGTTTGCTTCAGACAACGAGCTGTGCTTGTTAAATGATGACAGCCCAACATTTTTACGTGGCCCTGCATACAGCTGTTGCCTTGACTTGGCTTTTGTTTCTCGAGGTCTCGTCAGATGTGCCGGATGGTTTGCGGACATAGAAACACATGGGAGCGACCACATTTCCACATATGTCAAGATGAGAGGATTATCACTTCGCAAGGTACGCGAAACTATCCAAAAAGTGGACTGGACCAAGTTTGAATCTCTCATGGAAGAACGCTGTAAAGAGAACACCTCATTTGACTTAGAAGAGGTGATCAAGTCCACAGTGCAAGACACAGTGTGCACCCTCACATGCTCTTCGAGAGTAACCGAATTTGATGTGGAACTAGAACGACTTCGGGCTTTCCGGTGGCGTGCGGAACGAAGGTACCGATGCTCGAAAGCAATCGACGATCTACGAACCACTAGACGTCTTCAGAAGAAGATACAACGACGCATAGACAAGCTAGAGTCAAAACTTTGGGCAGCCTTCTGCGCGTCGTTAGATCTTCACAAGCCTTTATCACACTTGTGGGGGACAATAAGAGGGCTTCAGACAGCTCCCATTCAGTGGTCTCCATTCAAGGCTCTATCCCTCTCTCAACAGAGATCGGAGGTCGACGTGGCAGAAGAGTTCTGTGCCAACTTATCTGGTCAACTCGCAAATCCCAATATCTCCACGCTCTCACGTGGTGGCACGACATCACACGATCACCACATGGACCAATTTTTTTCCATTCATGAGCTTAAAGCAGCACTGGCTTTATGTAGACGGACATCAGCACCCGGGCCTGATGGATTATCATATGAAACACTGTGTCACCTTGGTGAGTGTGCGAGGAGTGCCCTCCTCGAGATATACAACGGTTCGTGGCGAGAGGGCACCCTCCCAGTTAACTGGAAGACCAGCCGTTTGGTTCCATTACTGAAGACTGGCAAGTCACCATTGGTGCTCACACCATACCGCCCGATTGCACGGGCTAGTTGCTTGGGCAAAGTGATAGAGAGGATGGTACTTGGACGGCTACAATGGTTCCTGGAGCATCACAACATCTATCCGGACGCTATGATGGGATTTCGCCGTGGCCGGTCATCAATTGATAGGGTCATAGACCTGGTCAGCTACCTGCAACACGAAAAAGGCCGTAAGCGTCTCTGTGATTCTTTATTTCTTGATGTTAAAGGGGCGTACGATAACGTCACACGCGAAGCTGTCCTCACCGCTCTCAAGGAGGTAGGAGTGGGTGGTCTGATGTTTCAGTGGCTACGCAGCTATCTCTCTGAGCGATCATTTTTCGTGAGAACCAAGGATGGTGACACTTCGCTACATTACAGCCACCGTGGTGTTCAGGGTGGCATACTTAGCCCTGTACTATTCAACCTGACGCTAATAGCTCTCAATGAGCATCTGCCAAGTACTGTCAGATTGTCAATGTACGCAGACGACATCTGCGTTTGGACGTCTGCAGTAACACGTCTACAAGTTCTTCGCTGGAAAGAACTGGGGAATGTCCACAACTACTATGTTGCGACTATACAGGATTTTTTTCCTTGGATTCCTTCGGTACAGCCTACCTGTGTTAACCAACGCAAGTAAAAGAAGCATACGATTGCTTCAAAGTGTCCAAGCTCAAGCACTCCGGATATGTTTAGGCTTGCCCCAAAGTGCGTCAACAGCGGCAACTATCGCCATCACAAGGGACAACCTCATCGAGACCCACATTAATGTGGAAGTGCTGAGGACACATATACGACACCTTGCTCGAACTCCTCGACATCACCTAGCCTCTCTACCAGTGGTCCAACCATGCACATCTTACTGCAAAACAGTGACCACACATGGTGAGTCGATCCCAACTTCGTTCTCTCCTGCCGCTAGACCTGTGACTCCACCTTGGTGCCTCGCTCAACCAAAGATTAATATTAACATACCTGGCGTCCAGAAAAAAGCCAATTTGTCGTCACCGGCTCTTAAACAGCTCACACTACTTCTCTTGTATGAGAAATACCAAGACTCCACACATATATACACTCACGGATCGGTTCAGCCGGAAAGCTCTACAGGAGCAGTAGTGATACCAAGGTTGGCCGTGACAATTAAATTCAAGACATCTCACGCAACAACATCAACGGCAGCAGAATTGGCAGCACTTCGTTCCGCGTTGCAATTTGTAGTTGATCAACCTACACGCAAGTGGACTATTTTCTGCGACTCGAAGGCGGCACTGCAGTCTCTACTATCATCCTTACGCCGTGGACCACACGAGCAGCTGGTACTAGAGATAGCAGAGGTTATACAACACCTGACTGAGAAAGGGCACCAAATTGCATTTCAGTGGTTGCCCAGTCACTGCGGAATCATCGGTCATGAACGTGCTGATCAAGTTGCCCGCTCAGCCCACTCAGAAGATCATAAACTAGGACTACCACTTTCTAGGACAGATGCTGCACGAAAGCTCCACAGGCTTGCTCGCCAGCAAACCACATCACAATAGAATCAGCCACACTTCACGCATCCCCGACTGTACTCGCTTGACCCTACGCTAAGTCTTCAAGTCACGTCGAGGCTTTGCCGAGCAGACCAGACCCTGTTATGTAGGCTGTGGTTGGGCGTTGCGTTTACCAACGCCTACGCTTTCCGCATTGGGATGGCCGACACCGCAGCCTGTGGCCCCTGTGGCAAAGAGAAAACAATCCAACATATTCTTTGTGACTGCCTAGCGTATAGTAAACAACGACTATGCCTTCGCAAGGAACTCAACAAATTAGATGATCAACGTTTGTCGGAGCAGGGAATTCTGCAGTATCAACAGAATACAACTTCACAGAAGAGGGCCCTGAAAGCGCTACTACACTTTTTACGATCGACCGGCCTTACTGATCGGTTGTAGCTAGGACGCCTTTCCTGTGTGTGTTTTCGTTTTCTTATGAGTGCGCGTGCGTGTTTTTTTTTCTATCTACCCCCTCTTTCTTGTCCCTACTTCCCCGCCCCCAGCGCTGGGTAGCAAACCAGATGCAAATATCTGGTTAACCTCCCGGCCTTTCCTTTCTCATTCTCTCTCTATCCCTGGCCACTTTTTGGGTCCAAGCTCTTTACACCATGGGTCGTACGCCCCGCGTTTGTAGTAGCAGCCCCCTCTCATTTTGTCCTTAGAATGTCCGCTAGATGGCGGTACTTGTATTAGATGAATGGCAGAAGTAAATAAAAAAAGATAGAAAGGCAGCTGCGAAATTTTGGAACCATCTAAACTCCCTAAGAAATGAGACGAGCGTAGAGCAGATAACTACAGCTCAAGGGGCTAGGCTAGAAGGGGACGAAGCTATTGAATATATAAGAACAAGGGTGACAGAAAAATTTCAACACACAAGTGCTTTATGCACCACAATAGACAAGGATGAATCAAGTGGCGCAATGACTCCATTTTCACAACCAGAGTGGGAAAGGGCTGAGAAAAGGGTTCCTAGTAGTACATCAACAGGCCCAGATGGCATTCCAATTAGGCTGACTGAGACATTAGGTCCGAAGTCTAAGCAGGCTTTGAGAAAGGCACTGAGCAAAATAATAATCGATGGAGAAGTTCCCGATGGATAGAAACTTAGCAGGATGAGCATGATCTATAAAGGAAAGGGGGACAAATCTGACATAAACAACTACCATCCTATAACAGTGACATCATTGGTCTACAGGCTAACGACGCAGATTATAAAGGAAAGACTACAGGCATGGATAGAGGATGAGTGAGGTGTTGGGGGGAACTGCAGAATGGGTTTCGGAAACACGGGAGGTTGGAAGACAATCTGTTCTCACTTACGCAGTGCATCGAGATAGCAGAAAAGGAACACATGCCCCTGTGGCTAGCATTTTTGGATATCAAGGGAGCTTACGATAGCGTGGTTCAAGAGGAATTGTGGAGAATACTGGACACACTATGCGTGAAACATTTAGTCACTAATGCCCCTGTGGCTAGCATTTTTGGATATCAAGGGAGCGTACGATAACGTGGTTCAAGAGGAATTGTGGAGAATACTGGACTCACTATGCGTGGAACATGTAGTCACTAATCTTTTAAAGGATATTTATAAAGGTATCAAGGAAGATATAAAGTGGAAAAAACAGGTATCCAAACCTGCAGAGGTAAAACGGGGGCTTAGGCAGGGGTGTCCCCTGTCACCCTCATTATTCATGATGTACCTACAAGGATTAGAGGCCAAATTAGAGGGAAGTGAACTGGGCTTCAACATCTCTTTAGTAAAACAAGGAAAACTCATTGCTCAGGCACTACCAGCATTAATGTGCGCAGATGATATAGTGCTAATGGCCGACGACAACAAGGAAGATTTGGAGAGATTGATGGACATCTGCGGTAATAAGGGAGATAGGTTAGATTTTAGATTAAGTAAGAAAAAATCAGCAGTCATGATTTTCAATGATAATGAAGGTAGTGAGCTTAGAATACAGGAGGTCACGCTAAAGATAACAGATAAATACAAATATCTGGGCGCATGGATAAGCAATGGGACCGAGTATCTAAGGGAACACGAAATATACGTGACGACTAAAGGTAACAGGAATGCATGCTGCAGTGATGAAAAATAGGGCACTCTGGAATTACAATAGGTATGATGTTGTGAGAGGAATATGGAAAGGCGTCGGGGTTCCTGGCCTGACGTTCAGCAATGCGGTCTTGTGCATGAGATCAGAAGTTCAAGCAAGATTAGAAATTAAGCAACGTGGCATAGGTGGGATTCCTTTAGGAGCTCACGGGAATACACCAAATCAGGGAGTACAAGGTCATATGGGATGGACATCATTTGAGGGCAGGGAAACTAGCAGTAAGGTCAAGTTTGAGACGCGATTGAGAGGAATGGGGGAGGAGCGTTGGGCTAGGAAGGTTTTCAGCTACTTGTACATGAAGAATGTCGATACAAAATGGAGCAAGCGAACCAGTGAGTGAAACAACTTTATTGATGATCCGGCATAAAGGGGTAAGGGGTAGGGGAATTAAAGCGAGACATTAGCGTGCTCGGACGTCCCGGAGCAGCAACCTACTTGCGTCAAACCCGTGGGGGCGCCGCTTTCGGCCGCTGGCGTTCCAGGATGCTAAGCACGTGCTAAACCACGTCTCTTTGGTTGCCTGGCTCTCGGCTGATGATTTTGCTGCTTATGGCAGTTGGCATTACTTCTTGGTTACCCGGCGGTGGTGCACAGTCCCAGAGGAGGTGTCTCTGGGTGGCTCGTGCCTCCTTGCAGTGTTGGCATACATCAGTGGTGTAAACCTCCGGGCAAACGTGCTTTGCCCAGACGGGGGTCCATATGGCTTGTACTTGCAACTGCCGTACTATGGCTGCTTCTCTGCGTTGTAGGCCTCGGTGAGTCGGTGGGTAGAGGCGTCTGCTCTTTTCTGTACCACTGCAGAACGTCGGCGTAGGTTGTGATAAAATACTCTCCGTCTTCGACATCGGGTCGTTGCCGCTACGAGGAATGCGTTGACAGAGACCCGCGGCTAGTTAGCACGTGTGCCTCGGTATCTGCCTCCTCGTTGCGGTAACCCAAGAGAAGACGGAACGCCGATACCGCACGTGCAGACGCTCAGAATTTTGGGGCTGCACCTCCAGGACTTGAACCGCAACAACGTGACGGTACAGAAGCTCCATGCGAAGCTCTCGCTGGCCACCCGCCTACCCAAGAAGGTGGCCACGCGGTACCAGGGCACGCGAGAAGACAATCTACTACGACTCACCCAGTCGTTTGCAGTCAGCCACATCTCTTACGTAGCGTCGTTCCACAATTGGAAAGCGGCGGAGAAGATCAAGATTGACGCGATGATCATAAAGGCATACAAGACGGCCCTGGGCTTATACCCCCACACCAACCCGGAACGCATGCTCGCGTTGGGCGTTCACAACACGCTGGAAGAAATCGCAGAAGCCCAGCGAACGGCGCAGTATTACCGCCTGTCCCAGACCAGGACGGGAAGAACGCTACTACAACGCACCGGAATCAATGCGCCAACGACGACTCCGGAGGTAGTAAAGCAGCTACCCCGGGACGTTCTCCAAAGACTGAGGGTTCCACCCTTACCGAAGCACATGCATCCGCAAGTACACCAGGAAAGAAGAACGGTGAGAGCCACGGCCCTCACAAAAGGTCACGCCAACAATCCGGGCGCGTACTACGTAGACGTGGCGAAGTATCCCCACCGGCCAAACACGTACGCAGGAGCAGTCATCGCAGCAGACACTGGAGCACTTACAACGTCGGGAAGCATGCGGTGCAAGTCGCCCACGCAAGCCGAGGTGTTTGCGATCGCGCTGGCACTGGCGATACCGGATTGCCGCACGATCCTCAGTGACTCGAAGACGGCAATAGTCAACTTTGCTACAAACAACGTCCATGGAACCACTGCAAGAGTATGTTCAACTATAGCAAGACCGGAAACCAACATTACCGTCAAGTGGTTCCCTGCGCACGCCGGGGAGCTGGCGTGGGCCCGGAAGCGAACCAGGAAATTGACTGGTAAATAGTTAGAAAACAGCAGGTGGCCAAACCAAAAAAAAATATCGGTTAAGAACAAAGTGAAGGAAACGGAGACTGCCATGTGGAGAATTGGCATGATTAAGAAGTCCGCACTAGAGATCTATTAAAATTTTATTCAGGAAATTGCTAAGGAAAGGATCTATGATAATACTCGGAGCAGTTCTCTACTGTTTGAGGCCAGGACAGGAGTGTTGCGAACCAAGACATATCGGGCCAAATACGAAGAGGTAGACACAGTATGCAGTGCGTGTGAAGAGGAAGAAGAAACTGCCGAACACTTGATAATGTTCTGTAAAGGGCTTCACCCCATAGTACAGGATGATGGCGCAGAGTTTTTCAAAGCACTGGGGTTTTGGGACAGGGAGGGCAAAATAGACTTTAAGCGGGTACACTTAACTAGAAGGAGGTTATCTGATTGGTGGCTAAAGTCAAGACACGAGTGAAAATAAATCCTTCAGTGCAAAGTAAGAATGCTCAACCTCACTATTTAAAGGAAAAAAAAAGATAAATCTGTTGGTTAGTTCATTAGGTATTACGGCTGATGGCGTTAGCTGCCGCCCGATTTAAAGGGTACAGCCACATCCATCCATCCATCCATCCATCCATCCATCCATCCATCCATCCATCCATCCGTCCGTCCGTCCGTCCGTCCGTCCGTCCGTCCGTCCGTCCGTCCGTCCGTCCGTCCATCCATCCATCCATCCATCCATCCATCCATCCATCCATCCATCCATCCATCCATCCAATATATGATGCAAATATGTGAGATGGTGGTACTTGGAGTGTTCACTAGATGGACGGAAGGATGGATGGACGAAAGGACGTACGAATGGATGCGAGGACAGACGCACGGATGCATGGACGCTTCGCCCTACTCATCATCATTCACTCCGTGTATATGCTGTATTTTTTCTAGATGCGAGACATTTCTTAGCGAACGTCGGCACTTTGAACGTATCTATCTATCTATCTATCTATCTATCTATCTATCTATCTATCTATCTATCTATCTATCTATCTATCTATCTATCTATCTATCTATCTATCTATCTATCTATCTATCTATCTATCTATCTATCTATCTATCTATCTATCTATCTATCTATGGCATGGAGTTTCGAGAGGCAGACGCGCACGATCTCGCTACTTTGCGAGACTCGAATACATCGGACGCCGGCAGACCCAGGCAGCAGGAGCTGGATGAAGACTGGCAGGTAGCGCTGACACTGCGTCAGCGAAAGGCACATGCTCGCGAGCGCAAGCAAAAGACGCCTGAACCAAGCCGGCGTTGCCAGCCAGCCGCCACCCCCTGACGGGCCGACCCTGGAACGTCGGCGCAGAAAGCCAAAGTATCGCAAACTTCCACCTCTTCCTAGGGACGCTTTCAAGGTCATAGCAAGGCCGCACCAGGGCCTTTCCGTAAGAAATCTCACAAGCCCGACGCTCGCCGACGCAGTGGTAGCCCCATGCGAAGGTTTTATTACAGGTGAGCAATTCTCATTCGCATCAAGCCTGGCTGGAACATTTTCATAGTCCCTTCACCGCACCAAGAGGTTGCTGAGAGAGTTAGTCGCGTCACTAGGTTAATGGTAAATGGATGTCCGCATGCAGTCAACACCTATGTGGCGGCCGGTGAGGGAGCCACCTGAGATGTGATACATGGACTTCAGCCACACACCCCATCTGAAGAGCTCAAGGCAAATCTTCGAGTGCGCCCACAAGGCGTAGATGTCCTACATGTACAGATGCTCGGCGACACGAATACCACGGTAATCACCTTTTACGGGGGACGTGTGCCATGCTGCGTCTATTACCATCGCGGTGAGCTTCCTTGCTACCCCTACAAGAACATCACGCAAGTGTACACAGTGTGTTATCCCGTTGGCCGTAGATCTGACGTATGCCCTCAACCTGACACTCAAGTGTGTCTCATTTGTGGCACGCGGGACCCTGTTCCCAGTCACGAATGCTCGCTCAAGTGTGCAACTTGTGGAGATGAACACCTCATGGGAGATCACCTTGCAAGAAGAGGCTCAAACCTCTGCGCCACACTCGCTACAACACTTCCAACAACCAAACACCAAACTCGCCACTAGGGCACACTGCGACAAAGACGAAGAAGCATCTCCGTTGGTTCAGCTCAGACGCCGAAGTCTTAGACATGAACTGGCCCAGTCTGCCACCTGCCACCGATAGGCCCTACTTCAATGTCCACTCAAGATCAGGGTTCGCGACAACCCAGACAAAGTGCAGTCGATTTCCCGGTCACGGTCCCAATCAAGATCCCACTCAAGACCCCGCTCAAGGTCCCGGTCCAGGTCCCGCTCTAGGTCCTAGAAGAAACGTTCTTCTAAACCACAACAACACGCCAGATCCCACTCTTCCCGAAGCCGCAAAGGCAAGGCTACAGGCCGACCCACGTCACCTCGTCCAAAGGAGGTAAGGCGAGCAAACCTCGAGTCTCCCTCTGCTCCTATCACTAACAATCCAGTATACCAGCGAATTGTAACCGAGAACAAACTGCTTCGTGAGAGTCTGGCTGAACTTAGGAAAGAGTTGGCGTCTCTTCAAGCTCGCTACAAACAAACCTCGCACGTGGTATTTCATCACGCGGCTGTCCACGTTTCAGGCCAACATGAAATGTCCTCAGGGTCACCGGAATGTGCCCTTCCACAAACTATGCAGCAACTTGAAGGCATGCAAGCTTTGCTGCAGTGCAGCAGATGTATTCCGAATTCGAGAATCTTATCGCTTATGTCGATGAATGCGTCACTTAAGTTAAAGGTAACGTGAGGAAACACAGGAATGCTAGCCCAGGTTCGCCGGTAAGCCGGCAGTCGAAGCAGGCAAACGTCGCAGAAACCGCCGCTATTCATCGTGGCTAATCTGCCACGTAGTAGACAAACACAAACAAATCATCTTGAGATCTGGCATTGGAAGTGATGCACCTTTCATAAGCGTGCGGCAGCTCTTCACCAGTTCATACAAACAACAGCAGTTAAGCCAAATATTATTTCTATGCAGGAAACAGGTGCAAAGCCAGTCACGCTTATCCAATAAATTATACCTTATCCAATAGAGATTTCCCAAAAATCGCGACCCTGGTGGCTAAGGATATCTCGCCGAATGTACATTGCGTCACAGGATGTTCAACTTCTCACCAATGTGTTGAGATTTACGCACGTAAGCGCAGCAAGGCCAGCACGTTTATTGTAAATGTGTACAGCCGGCCCAAAGAAAAGGGAGCGTACTTGGAAGCACTGGTTGCTCGGGCAGCCTTACTTTTGCGCAAGCAGGACCGCCTCATTTTCCTATGTGATTTCAACGCCCCTGACAGAAGCTGGGGATATCGACGGGACCCTCCGAATGGGAATTCGTAAGAAAAAGCTGTAAAAAATCACGTCTTCATCTCATCACACTCCCCAAAGTACCTACGCGGCTGGGAAGCAGTGTAAGTGCCGACACTTCTCCCGACTTAACATTTACGTTAAACTCATCTGACGCCACCTGGACTAACCTTGAGGAAACCTTAGGCAGCGACCACTACATCATTAGTGTGTCCATAGCCTCTCCGAAAGTTTGTCATACTACCGGCCAAGTGACGATATTGGACTGGTGAAAGCACAGAAAAATTCCTGTACCCTTGAGGATGCCAAAACATAGACCAGTAATTTGCGTGATGCGCGTGGTTCTGTTTCGAAAAGCATAGCCCTTGCATCGGAAGCCCCGGTTGTCGACCGGCATCTTCTTCATATGTGGGAAAGTAGACGCAGCCTAATTAAGCGATGGAAGCACCAGCGCCTCAATCATAAACTGCGTCTCACAATCTCAGAAGTTGCTGAGCGCGCCAACGAATATGCTCGTAAACTTCCAGTGGAAAGCTGGGTACAGTTATGTTTATTTATTTATTTTTATTTTATTTATTACATACTGCAGTCCGTAGACCAAGCAGGAGGGGCACAAAAAGGGAGCATAGCGAAAAAAGCGAACAAGTTATACAGCAAGTTAGAATACACAAAGCTACTGAAAAACAAGTCATACTAAATAGGATGCTTAGTTATACATATCTAGAAAAAAAGCGAAAAAACTTCTAGAAACAGTTTCAAGCACAAAAAGTAAAGCTACACAGTTGAAATAATAAGATGAGCTAATCTAGCATTGAAATATCAACAGTGTTGATTACACAAAAGATGCATGTAGTTTTCAAAGTCGGGAATGCCACGTTCAGGAAAAACATTTGAAGGCAGTGCATTCCATTCGCTAATGGTTCTAGGAAAGAAGGAATGTTTGAAAAGGTTAGTACGTGCAAAGTAAAGTGTCAGATCATGATTGTAAGCATGCCTGGTTTTCCTGGAAGAAGAGGGAGAGATGTATTTACTGGGATCAGTATTAAACTGATGATTACGAAGCAGGAAAAGAAACTTGAGTCTGGCGATAGTTCTACGCTGTTTCAAGAGCGGAATGTTGTTAGTAGCCATAAGTGATGAAGGAGAATCAAGATTGTGATAGGCATTATAGATGAATCTTACCGCTCTCCCCTGGACCATTTCAAGTTTATAAACATCCTTTTTAAAATACGGGTCCCAGGCTACGCATGCGTACTCTAGACGGGGTCGAATAAATGTATTATATGCAAGAAGTTTGATCTGAGTTGGCGCGTTTTTTAGTTTGTGTCTAAGAAACCCTAGTTTTCTAGAGGCGGAGGAACAAGCGTCGTCAATGTGGTTACTCCACGACAGTCGATTGGTAATATTGACTCCCAAATATTTAAAATTGCTCACTTCGATCAACGGATTATCATTTAAGGTGTAGCGTGATGCAAAAGGGGTAATTTTTTTGAGATACGCATATAGACCGATTTACTAATGTTTAACTCCATCGACCAGGCATGGCACCAATCGGAGAGAGAATTTAGGTTGTTCTGAAACCACTCTTGGTCTCTTTCACTTTTAATTGGCTTGTAAAGAATGCAGTCATCTGCAAAAAGCTTTAAGCTTATGGCGGAGGTGTCAACTGATGAAACGATGTCATTGATAAAGATGAGAAACAAGACAGGGCCAAGGACACTGCCTTGTGGAACTCCCGAGGTTACAGGTAGAACCCCAGAGCAGCAGCCCTCGACCTGGACAAACTGTTTGCGGCTGGTAAGGTAGGAGCGGATCCAATTAATTACAGTAATGGGTAGGCCAATGTTTGAAAGTTTGGTGAGTAATTTACTGTGGCAAACACAGTCGAAAGCTTTTCTAAAATCTAAGAAGATGGCGTCTATTTGGTCGCCCTTATCAATTGCCATAGCGAAGTCGTGAATTGTGGTGACAAGTTGAGTGTTAGTCGAGAGGCCCTTCCTAAAAGCATGCTGGAAAGGAGTCAAAATACTGTTTTCTTCAAGAAATGACATTATGTAATGCGCGATGATATGCTCAAGAAGTTTACAAGGACAGGAAGTTAATGAAATTGGCCGGTAGTTTTCAACATTTAGGCGATCACCTTTTTTAAATACGGGAATAACACGTGCCGTTCGCCAATCATCGGGAAGAATTGAATTATGAAGCGAAAGACGAAAAATATGGGTGAAGACATGCGCAATAGGTTCGGCGTAACGTTGCAAAAATGCATTAGGTATGCCGTCGGGACCATCGGAAGATTTAGTCTTAACATTCAGTAACAGTGAAAGGACACCTTCGACAGTTATGAAATCGGCAGATATAGTAGACAGAGAAATAATGTTTGTGTCAGCATGATCTCCGTGAGTGAATACTGAGTGAAAATACTGATTGAATTGGTTTGCAATTTTGACTGGATCGTTAACAATACAACCATTTACTGATGTCTCGGTTGGTGTTTTGTGCGCATCGCTCAAGTACCGCCAGAATCTATCCGGGTTAGTTTTCAAAACGTTAGGAAGCGAGTGGTTGAAGTATCTTGCCTTAGCTTCGCTTAGCCGAGTTGCAAGCTGGGCCTTCAACGAGATAAGTCTGCAGGGTATTTTTTTCTTTTTTCTAGCTCGTTTTAGCTTGCGGTGCAAATGTGTAATATCTTTAGTAATCCATGGGTTATTTCGGTTTTTCCTAACCCGTTTGCTTGGCACAAACTTATCAGTGCAGTAATGTATCGCAGTTTTTATTTGGTTCCAGGCTATCAACACATCATCAGAAAGATTATCACATAAGAACCACAGATAATCCAAAATGGCCTGGTCATCCGCCTTCGAGTAATCCTTAATAACATGTCTGGTCTCTTGTCGGTGTGCTTTGTTTTCACCAATACCGAAGGATAAAAATACTGCTTTATGGTCGGAAATGCCATCTTCAATAGAGACCGTGTATTTGCATACATTGGAATTTAAAAAGACTAGGTCGAGTGTAGAACGGGTGTTTCCAGCCTCTCTGGTGCACTCATTAACAATCTGCACAAGATCGCACATCAAGGCAATGTCAGCGAGAGGGTTTAACGTCGTTGCATCAGAGCCAGAGCATGGAACGCGCCAGTCAACATTGGGCAAGTTAAAATCACCTGCGAGAATCAGACGATCATTTTTAAACATGAACATGTGGTCATATAGTCTAGACAGATATTCGTGTTTTGAAGAGGGTGGTCTGTAGATGGCACATACGGTGAAGTAATGGCCCCAGCAGCTTACCTTAAGGAATAAACTTTCGTGCTCATGAATTTTTTGAAGGGGCCGAGCACTAATACAATCTTTGAGAACTATTGCTACACCACCACCTCTTGATGGCCGGTCACGTCTGAAGATTTGATATCTCGGAGGAATTAGTACTGAATCATTTATACCTTCGTGCAGCCAGGTTTCTGTGATTATTGTAATGTGAGGGTCGTAGGTGAGTAAAAGGTACTCAAGCTTGTCAACTTTATTTGATAGGCTTTGCGCGTTTTCGTTAAGCACTCTCAAACTTTTGGACGCACACTGTCGAGCGGGTCAATCAGAACCTGTAGCTTGCGGGTTAAGGGCTACACGCACATTTTTGGCTTCATCCCAGACAAAAAGTTTGCCATCAATTTTGATTTTGTCGTGAATAAGTGTAACCCGTTTCCTGCTGTCGCGTTCAGCTTTTGCACTTTCCCAAAGCAGGCGGCGCTTGCGCAGCGTGCACTGGCTATAATCATTTTGCACATAAATATTGGAGCCCTTTAATTTATTTGAATTCTTTAAGACTTCTTGTTTCTCCAGATAATCTTGAAAGTAAGCTATGACAGGCCTACGACTACCTTGGCGGCCAAGACGGTGAATGCGGGCTATGGACTTGCACTTCACTCCCAATGTTTTCTCGAATATATCGGTTACAACAGCAGTTCGAAGACAGGTGTCATTTTCATTTGTGTTTTCGAGAACACCATGAATGATAAGGTTTGCCCGACGGCTTCGGTCTTCGAGATCAGTTAACTTAGAGCTCTGCCATGACAGCACAGTTTTAAAAGAAGCCGCAGTGGATTCAAGAGCTGCAACTTCCGGTGATTTATCTTTAAATTCCTGTAGTTTGGCTTCAATTGCTTGAAATCGCAAGTCCATGTCGCACATCATTTGTTCGCTCATCGATTTTAAGAGCAGTATTTCAGCCTTCATATCTGCTTGGCCATGAAGAATACTGTGTAATAAATCAGCGTTCGTGGGTCCTGGATTTGTCTCAACGTCACCACAGAGTAACATTTTGCACGCACAATAGCACTCATATGCAATACTTAAACAGGTGCTTGGGCACGGCACAACTACTAACATGACTTCATCACTAGTTTTTATGTTGGAAGCAGAGTAGCTAACCTGTACAACGAAGAAGAACTTCGTGGTCAGCAACATGGTCGCTGTCGTCTCGCCGTGCCCACTGTCGAAGAAATGCTGCAGTGGATGCTTTATAGCCTCGGTCGCTGATGTCACGGACATTCGCAACTGTCGCTGCGTCGGAGCGTCCATACAGAAGGTCAGTATCGGCGTCCGCACATGCAGATCTGCCACGGAAAGGTAGATGGTGTCAACCGGCGGCGCGCACGTGTCATTCGTGCTCGGTAATCCTGTGACCGTCAGCAGTGAAACCTGTACAACGAAGAAGAACTTCGTGGTCAGCAACATGGTCGCTGTCGTCTCGCCGTGCCCACTGTCGAAGAAATGCTGCAGTGGATGCTTTATAGCCTCGGTCGCTGATGTCACGGACATGCGCAACTGTCGCTGCGTCGGAGCGTCCATACAGAAGGTCAGTATCGGCGTCCGCACATGCAGATCTGCCACGGAAAGGTAGATGGTGTCAACCGGCGGCGCGCACGTGTCATTCGTGCTCGGTAATCCTGTGACCATCAGCAGCGAAACCTGTACAACGAAGAAGAACTTCGTGGTCAGCAACATGGTCGCTGTCGTCTCGCCGTGCCCACTGTCGAAGAAATGCTGCAGTGGATGCTTTATAGCCTCGGTCGCTGATGTCACGGACATGCGCAACTGTCGCTGCGTCGGAGCGTCCATACAGAAGGTCAGTATCGGCGTCCGCACATGCAGATCTGCCACGGAAAGGTAGATGGTGTCAACCGGCGGCACGCACGTGTCATTCGTGCTCGGTAATCCTGTGACCGTCAGCAGTGAAACCTGTACAACGAAGAAGAACTTCGTGGTCAGCAACATGGTCGCTGTCGTCTCGCCGTGCCCACTGTCGAAGAAATGCTGCAGTGGATGCTTTATAGCCTCGGTCGCTGATGTCACGGACATGCGCAACTGTCGCTGCGTCGGAGCGTCCATACAGAAGGTCAGTATCGGCGTCCGCACATGCAGATCTGCCACGGAAAGGTAGATGGTGTCAACCGGCTGGTGACTCGATGACAAATACATTTTGCACGGTGAAAACATGGGTTATGTTGCGAAGCTTGCTCGACCCTGGTAGCACTAAATCTACTGTGTCCAGGACGATCCAGAGGTCGGTCGGTGCTTTCGCAGGCACAGAGGAACAGCTCTTGACAGTTCTGCATTCGACATACGTGGGTGACGCCGGTAGCCCGCCATGCACGCTTGGATACGAGGGCACGCCAAATGCAGCACTGGATTAACCTGTCACAAGGGCGGAACTTTTTGCCGTGGCGCAATATTCTAAATCCAACACAACAACATTACCCCATCGAGTTACTAACGCGATGTTACGAAACCTTAGTGATGACTGCCTCGATGAACTAGTCCGTTATTTTGATGAACACATTTAGGAGCCTAGGATTGTTCTGCCAGAATGGAAAGAGGCCTCAGTCATACTAATTCCCAAGCATGGGAAAGCCACCACATTACAGAATTTCCGTACAATTTTACTCACATCCTGCCTCGTGAAACTCTTGGAGAAAGTAATTCACACGCGCCTATCGCACTATCTCAAGGAACGGGGTTTTTTCTCTACCCATAAATATGGTTTCCACCACAGCCTCTCAACACAAGACATTTTCCTCCGGCTTTGGGATGAAGTATCACGAAACATTCCCTCGGGCACGGAACACACCTTGGTTGCTCTCGACCAAAAAAGCGCGTTCAATACCATGGGACACAACCTTATCTTGCAGGAGCTGAGCTCCTCCAACTCTAAGTAAAAAATATACCGATATATTCAGTCAATAGGCTTAGGAGACATAAGATCATCGGCTTTTCAAACGCCCAATAGAGGAACGCCTCAAGGGGCCATATCTCTTTTACTCTTCTATATTGGGATGGCCCGCCTTGCCCAACAGCTCGAGTCTATATCAGACTTGGGATACGCCCTGTATGCCGATGATATAACCCTTTGGGCGACCCGAGGCTCTCTCGTCCACAAGGAAACTATACTCTCCAAGAAGCAGCTCAGACAGTGCATCTCTTTGCGAAGAGTTGTTGTATGAGTTGTTGCCCGGAAAAATCTGAATTCGTTCGGGTGCATGGTAGGGGTTACCGAAGTAAACCACCGTTTGCACTGAAAGTAGGGGACCATACCACATACCATACGAGAGGTAGCGCGTACACGTATCCTTGGTTTCTGGGTACAGGAAAATAGGCACGTGCACCACAACCTCAGAACTCTTGGCGATTCTGTTAAAAAAATTCTGCGCATGGTACACAGAGTGACGTATCACCGTAAAGGCTTTGGAGAGGTGGACACGCTTCGTATATTTCAAGCTTCCGTAATTAACAGAGTAACAGAGTCCTTACCAAGAGCTTAGTAAGACTGAAATTGAACGAGCGGATACCCTCATTCGTACTGCCTATAAGGCATTCTCGACCTACCAATGGGAACTACCACAGATCGGCGTCTTGCCTTGGGGATATACAACACCTTTGAGGAGCTTATGACCACGGTCCTCATTTCGCAGCGAGAAAGATTTAGCCTCTCACCCACGGGTAGAGAAATATTACGTCGCTTAGGATATCCTACACGTCCCCAATATAGTAACAAAGAACTCATTTCCACTCGTATACGTACCCAAATCCATATCGTTCCTATACCGAAAACCATGAATCCGTTGTACCACCGAGCGCGTCGCAACGCGAGAGCCCGGCAGCTCACCAAACAGTTCGGAATGGACCCAGACACGCTCTGTACGGACGCAGCCTGCTGCGGTATCCATGGCTTTTCATTAGCCGCTGTTCGTTAGGTGCGCAGTCCGGGTTTATTCCCCTGTGCTTCAGCTAAGCCGAACTCAGTGGACACGGTGGAAGCCCTCGCGCTATCACTCGCCATCAAAACCAAAGACGTTATGGGACAATAATCTTATATTCTCATGGACTCTCAAATAGCCGGTCGATATTCCACTAACGGCCATGTTCCTGTGTGCGTCACCCGCCAACTAGGTGCAACACTAGACCAGGAACACTGCATCATATGGTGCCCCGGACATGTAGCGGAGATGGGTAGCGATAGGGCAGACAGTACAGCTCAAGCTATTACCCGACGAGCAAGCGTCCCTCGTCCAGATACCCGTTTGCTACTCCAGGCTCCCCACACCCCTCGAGATATCTTAGAACACCAGCATCGACAACGACGGTGATCCTCATCGCCCCATTCTCGGCTAAGTGTAAAATAAGTGCATAAGTGGTGCCGCCTGCAGACAAATACATACCCGAACCTGCGTTTGAAACATGCGATGCACCCAACCGCATACGCAGGTTCTTGCCCGTGGTATGGAGGACAGCCAACACTTGCTCACATCACATGGGAATGTAAGTTAAGGCAAGCTAAAATTAATACGCCTCAGATTTCGGTGAAAAGATTCACGATGGAGCAGTGGGAGACCTTACTCGCCAGCGAAGAAAAAGAGGCCCAAGGTGCGCTCCTGGACCAGGCATGGCGGGCTGCTGAGGCCAGTAGAGCCCGGGGCCCCACCCACCTGTTTCTAACCCTTATTTCGTTTTTTTCTCTGTATTAAACGTTGTTCCATTCATCCCCTTGCGTAATTATGAATTCGTCTCAAAGCAGACACTTATAGGCTAGTATTTCATGCAATTTTCCTTATCTTGTAGTAGCTTTGTTAAAGGATAAAACAAGCAGTGTGTTTCTTTTTTGGAAGATGTCCTATTGCGCAGCTTTGGATAGGCAGTCCAACTCTGCGGTTTAACCATATCGAGCACACAGCCTTTTCAGGATGAGTTTAGCTATAGGTGCCCTTAAGTTGTCTCCAATCGCAAGTGCAGCGAGTTTTCCCATGAGACCGTGCGGTGAGCACTTCCTTTCACACGTACTTTTTAGGGACGGCTCGCTGCTCTTCCATAGTCGAGTACGCAATACACAAAATCATTAAACACATTTCTAAACACACATCCCGTGGTAGAGTCCTTATAGTGCTCTAAGACGCCGCTTATGAGAAACTGTCAGTAAGTGTGTCAAACTTGCACGTTATTTATGTGCACTCAATATTACGTTGCAACCAAAGCTGTGTCATGAAAGATTGGTTTTTAAAGATACTCGATCTAGACTGAATCATTAAGTATCTATTAGGCTTGAATACACTTATGTTCGATTTTTGCATAAATCGCACCAAATCGCTGGTGAAAAATGTTGCGCGAATTCTTTTTCAATTGTGTTCACTTCGAACAACGAAATAGCAGACTTTTCGTGTGGCTGGTGTAAGCTGAGTCGTTGAATTCGGTATAGTGTCCTCCGCGAAGTCATCATGTGCAACGGTATGCTGCAAAGTGAAACCACACGATGACGCAGTCATTTGGCAGAAGTTTCAGTTTATAAAACCTTCCATTTAATTTTTCTCTATTAAAAAACGTAGCCGACGTCATTAGGTAAAAAATAATTACCTACACCATTGTTTACCTAAGGGGTTGCCAAGCTAGGAATAAATATTTTGTTAATACTAAGCACGTAACTAACCCATTGCTAACCCACATATCTAAGGCACGTCTAATAAACCGACACGCACGTCGGGACAGTAGTGAAGACCTATGCTTATTGTCTTCATTTTTTTAAAACCAAAACCAAGGAAAGGGGAGGGGTTTATTAAATAGTAAAGGGAGGCATGTGTAGTTCAATCAAGACAGGTGGCTTGCGACCTAGGGCCTAATACGACACAACCATTGTAAGGGACAAATCTCTTTTAGTCGTCCGGAACCATCATGGCAGTCTAATGGTTGCGCATGGTACTCAGCTGCTGACCTCAAGGTGACGAGTTCGAATCCCAGCCTCCAAGGCCGTATTTTTTATAGAGGCAAAAATGTTTGACGACCGTGTACTTATATTTCAACCCACGTTAAAAAAGCACCAGGTGGTCCAAATTTTCCTCCGCCCTTTCCTGCGGCATCTCTCATACTCATATCACGGTTTTGGGGTTAAAATACGATTATCATTACAGGTGACTTCATTTTCATGCAGGAGCACTAAGTGATTTGTTTTGTGGCGGGACCACGCTTTCGCCAGACAGCTGTCGCAGAAAGCGGAACACAAAGTGCGTCATCTTCGAGAGCGCACATGAAGTTGCATGAATGTTGAACGTTGGCAGGCGATTGCCTGTGTAGTGCTAAATTCCCGGCAACCACAAATGCGAAGTGCCAGGGACCTGCTGCGACGTAACGGGATTAGCCAAAGCATTGACCTGTGATGGCTGATGAACCTTGAAAGCAAAAGTCTTAGATCATTGTTGAGGTATAAATTCCATAACAAGAGGGCTCGAAATACGTGTTCTCTTAACGTTTGTAACATGATTGAAAAATTGGGAGATCCCACGTACCGTGGGAACTGATGATATGCGAAGCGCAAATGAGGAGAATAACATGTCAGTTTAAAGTAAACACTGCATTATGACGTGGACACAAATTATGCCGTACGTGACTTTTGTGCCATGATTATTATATTTAGACGTGTTATTTACCTTTGTCGTCTATTCGCGTCACCAAATACCACATTTGCTACATGTGGAGCCAGCGAAGCGGTCGCGAGCACGTTATGAGCGTAGCGTGTAGTCATGTTACATAACACGAATATCATAATTATTATGTTGGGACGTGTCATTTACCTTCGTCGTCTATTTACGTCATCTGATACCAAATTTGGTATGTGTGAAACTAGCGAAACTGCCTCGAGTGTATCATGAACATGGCATGTAGTCATGTTCTTACATGACACGAATCTCATGGTTTTAATGTTTGCACCAGTCACATAATTTCGTCATGCATTCACGTCCCGTAATACCGAATTTGGCATATGTAAAGCTAGCGAAACGACCGCGAGCGCATCATGAGCGTGGTGTGTATACTCATGACTAGTCAGAATACGAAAATCATGAGGTTCATGTCATGATTTCAACATTATGGCCAGTCATTCATGTCTGCCGTGCAGTCGTGTCATATCATACCAGTTTCGCGAAATTTGGTGTGAACGAAGCCACCGCATGAGCAGCAAGACCGTGAAATATAAATCATGACATTCATGGCATACACGAAAAAATTCATGTTATGACCAGTCAAATATGTTCTTCATACAGTTATGTTATGCCATACCAATTTCGGTATCGCTACAATTACCGAGATGGCCAGTAGAGCTAAAAGTCATAGATAGATAGATAGATAGATAGATAGATAGATAGATAGATAGATAGATAGATAGATAGATAGATAGATAGATAGATAGATAGATAGATAGATAGATAGATAGATAGATAGATAGATAGATAGATAGATAGATAGGAATTTTATATGTACTAAAGATTGCAGTTAACCCTTTGTATCCTAGCTCAACGAAACGATGGTTTGAGGAGATACCACTGCTCCTGGACTGAAGCGGTGTTTGTGCGACGAAGACGACCGGCTCGTTTCATCTCTGCTTCAGCCGCGTTCCTCTCTCAGCGCTTGCATGCTTCTCCTAGATGCCTGAAGCACAGCTCAAGCTGGTGGGCAGAGCTTACAATGGACCAAAAAGCGGGCCACAAGAGCTCCACTTTCACCGGGAGGATTCGTTGACTATAGAAGCTAGCCACTGTTTATTCTACTTATAAATGCCAGTATTTCGCGACTTCTGCCGATCTTGTGGCAGTTTTTAATAAAGGGTAAAACGGAAACTCGCTTTCTTTTTGGAGGACGTTTTATTGCGTAGTATGCACGCAAAGCTTTTTGATGAGGCAGTTAAACTGTACAGTGTAACCAGGTCGAGCAGCGCGAAGCCTTTTCAGGATGACTTCGTCTACGTGCGCTGGTCTATGTGCTTAAGGTACACGTTGTGATGTTTCGGTATAGATAACAGTTTTTAGCGGGACGGCTCATTGCTTTCCCATAGTTCAGTAAGAAGTACTCGAAATCGATAAACATTTTTTTTTCCCGAACAGCTGCCCAGCCTCTTAACGGCTGAGATCACCGTGTTGTTGGTTGGCACGGCCTCTTGAAGCGTGAGGACCCCGGGACGGCCCTATGCTCTCCCATAGTAGAGTACAAAGCACTCTGTATCGTTAACCCCTTTTTCTAAACACAGGATCAAGCCGGTAATGAAAGCATGACTTACAACAAGGAAACTTGGAAAAAGTGATTTATTCACAGTTAGAGAAAGCGTTTACTTGTCCTCGCTGTTGCGGCGCCCTCCATCTCGGCTTTCTCGCGCCCCTCTTCCTCCCTTTCTTTCTTCTCATCACATTTCTTTTCCAATGTCTCGGTGAGCTCATCCCTCACGAAACCCACTTCGACTATCGCACTACGAATTTCGGGCTTCCTCTACCTGCTATTCATATCCAAGCCGAGCTCAGGTGCTAACAGTAGCTCTTTCTTTAACACTCCGATACCCATACCTTCACAAGAGACAACGACTAGTTCTGCAATATTCACCGCACACCCGTGGCGGTCAACTCAGAGCCAATCGCCCGATAAAGCCCTAGCTGCTCTTATCGTCAGGCAAAACGTGATCGCTGAAGCATTCACTGAACTCGAGCTGGCGAAGGTCGTGCCTCTCGGAGCCACGTTCGCAGGACGCCGATCCCAGTTCGTCGGCTCTGTATTCTGCTGCTCCTCCTTGTTTCCTGGAGTCGTCCAAACCTCCACGCCATTACTGCGACGGTTGTGCCTTCCGGAACCGTGAAGTCTCGCTCTTCCGATTCCGTATCCACAGAAGTCAATCTTCCGTCCGCAGTTTCCCGCATGCCTTTTTCTGATCCCACTGCTGCAACCGGAAAGTTGTGCTTTCATCTCCAGCCTGATCTTGGTCATCCCACCCAATCTACCCCACAAAGCTACAACGTTCAGCTTCCCCTCTTGCTAGTAGGTGGCCGCAATGAATTTTTTGTCGATGCGACCTCATCAAGTTTGAGGCCCACAGGACGGCTTCATGCTCCCCCATAGTAGAGTACCAAGTACTCTAAAAGGTTAAACACTTCTTTCTAAACACACAGTACGCACTAAGCCAGGTGGTCGTGTATTAGGGGCGAAGCTCCTTAAAGCGTGGGTAGTGCGTTTTCTGTATGTAGTAGCCGCTTTTCCTTTTAGTCCTTGGAATGTCCGCTGGATGGCGGTACTTGTATATGATGAATATATGATGAAAATATGCGATACGGTAATACTTCGAGTGTTCTCTGAATGAACGGATCGACGGACAAACGGACATGCGAACAAACAGACAGACAGACAGACAGACAGACAGACAGACAGACAGACAGACAGACAGACAGACAGACAATACAGGAATTATGTTGAGGCTTGCTAGAAAAAACCTAAATTAAGTGCCTCCACCGGCACCGCAGAAGTATAACAGGCTTAGACAGACGGTCAGACAGACATACAGACAGACGGACAGGCAGACAGAGGCGGACGATTCACGGTTTACCGATAAAACCCTTCGAAGCATCACCCCACTCATCATCCTTCACTTCGTGGATATGCTGTGATTTTTCAGGGGTGAAGCTCCTTAAGCCGTGGGTCGTGCGCCACGATGTATGTAGTGGTAGTAGCAGAAGTAGTAGTAGTAGGTATTTAGCTCTCGTTTAGTCTTTGGAATGTACGCTAGATGGCTGTACTTGCATATGATGAGTATATTGTAACGCAGAATGAAAGCGTACACTTTAATGAAACAAAGTGGTTGGTGCGAACTTGTGCCCAAGAAACAGACAACTCAAACAAAGTTCAAGTGGCCGCTCTAGCCAACATTTTTTTTCTGAAACATCCACCGCATCTTCTGCTTTCCTTTTAGGAGTGACGCTCTTTAAGCCCTTGGTCATGCGTCCACGATGTATGTAGTAGTAGTAGTGCGTACTAGTAGTGCGTCGTAGTAGTAGGTAGCCACCTGCACGGGGAAGCCAGAGAATCGGCACGCGCGCACTCATTTGAATTGAGGAGGAAACCCGCGCACGTTAATCAAAAATAAAAGGATAGTTGTTTCTGATAGAAGAACCTACAGAGACGAGTGTCGGTGACTTAATCTCCAACAAATTTTTCTTGAACTTGATGCTTACTAAAAAAACAAACACACTGGTATCAAAAGGACGCACTTTGAGCACTATCTGACGAGAGCACTATCTGACCTGCTAGGTTAAACTCGCTAGGAATAACCTCCTCAGTTTTAGCAAGGTTTAGCCAAGGGTGGGCTGCAATGCCATGGACTAGAGGCGGTAAAAGGTGGGAACTACACACGAAGTGCAGGCCATAAGAAAGTGCGCGCGTGCTTTTTCGCTCGTCCGGCTGTGCCACCTCTCGTTTAGTCCTTGCAATTTCCGCTGGATGGCGGTACTTATATATGACGAATACATGATGAAAAGATGCGAAATGGCAGTACTAGGAGTGTTCACTAGATGGACGGATGAATGGACACACGGACAGACAGACAGACAGACAAGCAGACTCACAGGCACACAGATGCACCAGTGGACGAATGGACGAACTCACGGACGCACAGACGGGCGGACGGATGGATGGACGCACAGGCCGGCACAGCTGGACGGATGCATGAACGAACGGCAGCAAGAACAAACGGACGGAAGCGTGGGTGGACTGGTGGACACTTTACTCCACTGATCATCATTCACTGAGTGGATATGCTGCAATTTTAATTTTTTTTTTCTGGTTGCGGATAGAATAACACTTGTCTAGAGCAGCGGAGTGCGTGGCTATAGACGCTGCTGTTGCTGGCATCTTTTACCTGACGTTGGCCACAAGCTTCCATCCATGCTTAAATTATAGCACAAAGGTCTAGCATGCGCTATGTTTCGTAACATTACGGCAAACGTATTTGCATATTTCTGCTGAAAGTGGTAGCTTCAGGGTCAGGCTGGGCGCTCGAGACAAGTGTTATTTTGTCTGCACACATTGTTACACAGTTCCACTTCTCGCCTCAGCAAAAATGTAACGCGAATGATGAGGCAATCGTATAGTAGACTATTTCATAACAAAACAAAAAAAAACTTCAATAGAATATAACACCTTCTCATGGGTGAATCATGAATAGCTGGGTCATGTTTAGATGAGAAAAAACAGTGAAACACAGGACAAAGACGCAGCAGAGGGACATTCATTCCAAAACCGTCGTCGGACTTCGACCACTTCGATGACGCATCCACGTGTACTTATGCTCTTTATTTTGCGCATGCGCACGACCTACAGGCCTTTCATCTGCCCGGAAATCAGCCACAGCCTGAAAGAAACACTCTTTTTCTGTGCGATGCATGGAAGATTCACTAATGTGAATGTACCTATTTTTTATGTAGTATGATTGAAGTAGTACAGGCTCATTGACTTTGCCTTGCCCATAATAATAACTGCAGGTTGAGTGCATGGGTGCCATAAGGTGTATTAACATACGTGGATTCATCAACAAAGTGGTTGCAAGTCCGGTGACGCTTGGTGAATGAATCATCTTCTACTGCGTCTTTGTTCTGAGTTCACTGGCCTTGTGTGTGTGTGTGTGTGTGTGCATTACGGGGCCAGCCATAGTCGCAGACACCTCTGGTGTAGCCTGCCGTTAAAGCTAGTCGATAAGCGCCCGCTGGTCAGTCAAGTCATAGCTCGACAGCCACGCCTCCCACTTCTTAAACGTGTGTGTTGGTGTCATTTCGGTGTCCGTCGGGTGTGGGGGTGTATTGAGCAGCCCTGAGCACTGCACTGTAAACAGAAATAAGCCGAATAGGAGTAAATGACCTTGTCCTCTAGCGCACGTCCCGATGGCAGTTTTATAAACACCGTCCGCAGGGAGTAAAAAATTTACTCCCCATCAGTAGAGGATTTTTGCATGGTGCCAGGGGGGTTTTTATTTACATCCATTGGGGACCTTTTTCAGGTCAGTATGGGAGTAAATTTTTTGCATCGACTGAGAAAAAATTACGTCAGCAGCCGTACCAGGTGCAAGCGTAATTTTAATTGAATTACCTTTAATGCGCACAACAATGATTACAGTACACAAACATTCTCACAACGTTCACTTAATATTACAACACTGGCACTCACCACAGCTTGCCTTTTTTTCTTTATTGCCTTCTGGACTACAGGTCAAGCTAATATAACAATCACTATCACATGTGTTTCATGCGTGATAACGCGTCAAACAAAGATATTACATCTTCAACACAGTCGGTAGTGTTATACACATCTCGCACTTTTATAACAGCTTCCACAAAACACTCATTAACGGATAGAACTCTCACATCACAGTGTCTGTACGATAGCATACTACACCAAACCGAATGAAGACCAAGTAAAAATATAACATCCAAACTTTGCACAGAACTATCACAAGGCGATAAACGAATTCCATATGGAGTAAGAAGTAAATCTTTTTTTAAAGTCCTCTGTAAAATGTCCCAGAAGAAAATAGCGTTCTTACAAACAGAAGTTTAATGAACAGAGACAAGCATTGGTTTATGGCAGGGTGATTGGGACCTCACGCCCAGTTCCTTTGGAAAAATTCAGTGGCTCACGACGCCTAGTCGTTACCTAGGGGTACCATTGGACAGGTATCAAGACAGTGAAGCATTTTGGCTTGGAAAGGCTGAAGAACTGCGCGCGACCGCCGAAGGATGGGGCGGTCGTGGCTTATCAATTTTCTCTCGGTCAGCTGTATGCAACGTGTTTCTGGCTGCTAAAATTATGTACCTTTTGCAAGTACTTAGCTGTACGCGTAAAAGCATTCACAAAGTCCACAGGATATTCGCCACGTTCATATGGAGCTCTACGTGGGAGAGAACATCTAGAACGAACTTGTTCCGCCGAGTTAAGCAAGGTGGGCTGTCTCTGTGCCATCTGTTTCTTGACCAAGTAATATCACGTTTCCTGCTCACTATAGAGACCAGAGAGACTTTTTTTTACGTTCTTTATTTCAAACAACGCTGTTACACCACATGCCTGACTTCTTTGTACCTTCAGACAGGCGAGAACGACACACCTTGTCACCGTTCTTGCGCGAAAATGTGTTCTCATATCGTTTCTTAAGGGCGAGGTTTTCGATAGATTACCTAACTAATGTGAAAAGAAAGCGCCTTATGAAAGACCTAATACAGAATGTTTTTCCTGTGCCCCTGTACTGTTGAAAGTATGAAAAATCATGTAGTCATGACGTACTAAAGCGAGTGAAAAACATGTGTATACCACCCAATGTGAAAACCTTCTTTTTTAATCTTCATACGGGAACATTGCCACTTAAAACGTGGCTTGGAGAGAGGGATGTATCTACCATGGGGAAGCAGCTGTCTCTTGTGTAACAAACCTGAGACCATTGAACACCACAGCTTGCCACACGCAGTACACACCTACCATATAGTCACTGGGTATATATAGGCACCACATTCTGACCTCCCATGTAGCCCAAGTGTAAGCCTTTTTTTTCTAATAATTAGGCAATAAATACGCACGGCATAAGTATAAACTTGCAGTGGTCTGATGTAAGCACTTCAACACACATGCCTTTTATCCTAATCCTGCCTAAGATACAATACTTTTTTACTATAGCAAAAAAGTTTTATCAGTTGACGCTCTGTCGTACAGGCTGAATTTGCATTAGCAGTACTGTTTGTGGACCCGTGAAATGCACTGAATCATACACAAAGTGCGCGCGGCCTTTAATGAACATATTAACGAGGCACATTCAGCCGCTCCAGCGATGAACCGAGGTAGACCGCCGCTACCGCGTTCGACGACTAGGCCTCACTCACGAGTACGGCACGGTGATTCGATGGATGACAGCTGGCGATCACAAAACGGTTGCTGATGTGCAGTTTACGTCTCGTTGTTTTTCCCATGCACAGAAATAGATGTCTGCTATCCACGCAGTTTAAGCTACGGAGCGATAGACTTAAACGAATGAGACGGTTCGCAGTCGCTGTTCCCGTTGCTCGCATGCATTGCATGTATAGCTCGCAGAGCTCGCCACGGCGGCCGGTGCGCAGTGCGAGCTCGATACGATGCCGGCTTGATACCGACGCCATAGCGAGGCCTTCCTACCGCTTAGATGTTGCAGCCGGTGAAATACCGGTGACACTCCGAGAAGCCACTATCGGCGGAGACGGGGCGAGCGCGTCGCCGGCGCAACTCTCAGACCGGTTGCCGGCCAGCCTGCCGTATAGTCGAGCGAAGCCTACTTCAGACCGCTTAGAAGTTTTTGACGGTGAAACTCCAGGAGCAGCCGCTGACGATCGTAACAGCTTACTTTTGCTACCATTAATTTATTCTTCGAAGTTTTTTGTTACTCGGCCTTGAAGCGCGGTATTCACGGCGTTTCGTTGAGGAATCGGACCGATGTGCAGCGTGGTTTGCGGTGCGAAATATATTGAAATGTTCGCAGTAAATACCAACCGGTCGTTGCTATTATTCGCTGCACTTATAATTTTGTTGCCTGTTGACAGAAGTTCACACAGTTAGCTACACAAGGCACGTGTTTCACACCGACGTGCAAACATATGCCCCCCCCCCCACACACACACACACACGCACACACGCACACACACGCACACACACACACACAGACACACACACACACACACACACACACAGAGACAGACAGACAGACAGACAGACAGACAGACAGACACACACACACACACACACACACACGCGCGCGCGCGTTTTTAAATTTTTAATAGGGAGTTTGTAACTACGTGACCTGAAACTCCCTGGAGAGTTTAACAAGGTCAAGTCGTTGATAAACTCTGTGATTAAGCAGGGGGCGTTTTACGATGACATGTGCCGAGTTCACTCCCTACCAGGGAGTAAATAATTGGGGCAGGGGAGTTTTGTGGGCTCATGTGCTGGAGAAACTCCCATCTCGGCTAACTTTTGCTTACAGTGTGTGACTTAAAGTGAGACCTCCTTTGCACCAGGAGCAGAAACCTCTCCAGCATGTCGAGAACAAGGCGCCTAACCCTTTTAGGTGAAAATGAGTAGAGGTTCAACATCTAACAAGACGTCGTCAGTTGAGAAAAAAAAAACAAATTGTTTAACCGTACAAGCGATGAAATGGGGGCCGACTTTAGTACATAATTAAAAAGCTGAAAATCAGTGTGAACAGAAGAACACAGAACACGTTTCAGCTCGTATCACCTTCCTTCGTCCTGTGTTCGTGCTGTTTTTTTTTTAACCTTTGAGACTATTTAAATATCTATTTATCACAGTGGTTTCAGCGCTGGTCAGTTCGGCTCGAAACCCGAGGAGAGACCAGCTCTTCGTCGTCGTCGTGCGGTGACGGCACGCCATCAGCCAATCTACCAGGCTCAATCAGCACGTAGCAACATTGTGGCGTCCCGAGACTACATACGCTGCCAATATTTGGCCTAGAAACACATGCACGATCGAAGCAAGGAAGAAACGGTAAAGCGCGCACAGAGCAGCGTGTTTGCCGAACGGCTGCAGCATCGACCACGTAGAAGCGATTTTGCACGGACCGTATAGGATTAAAGGAAATCTCCCGCTAACATTGTGTGCAGGACATCTCGGCTGGAAGTAACACAGTAAGCAGACGAAATTTCCCGTTGAATGCGGATGTGTACGGACTTGCCACACAGTGACCGAAACACACGCACCAACACATACATTCGCGTTGGTACATAGACTTTCACGCAACACGAACGCATACGCGCGTACGTAGACAAGCATTCAACATGGCGATTCATACGCACGCACGCACACACACACACACACACACACACACACACACACACACACACACACACACACACACACACAATTGAGGAAGAGAAAAAGGAGAACCAACCAAAGGACAAACAAGAAGCTACAAGGAAATCCGTAGGGGTTTCTCTGAAAGCAAAGCTTATTAGTTGCCGAAAAATTAGTCCTAGTTTGAAGACTCTTCCGCCACCCTTCCACCACCTTGCGGGTCTCCGCCGAACTCGTTTGCACATACACACTTATTGGCGGGACGTACGTGAGGGGTCACGCTTGAGTGACTGCAGCCCAAATGGTTTGCGCCATGCGGAGTCTTTCAGCATGGAAGCGGGTCTCGCACAGCGTGCCTTTCTGTGGCCGGGTGCCGTTCGGACGCTTTAATCAGATAGATCACCCCGGAGCCAATAACCGCTCATGTATGACGAAGCCGTGTTTGCAACCCCCCTTCACTTTTTCCCGCTCCCGCAAGTGTTTCGTAACGCCCGCGGACGTTAGCTGGCCGGCGCATCGTCATTTTCGCCAGTCGGCCACTTGCTTGACCCCAAGGGAGCATGGGAACTACCGCAACATGGCCTTTACGGGGACGATACACAGACGATGCGCTGCAGGCGATTGTGACCATCGTTGTAAGCATAGGCGTGTACTGTACTCCCCTTCAGAGTGGGCATAGATTTGTCCCAGCGCCCAACCTCCCCCTAACACGACAGCGTTAGAGCTCGTGGTTGTGAGCGAAAAATCGTCTGTTCGTCTGTGACCGAAAAATCAAGTTACTGAGATAGCCACGGAAGGCCGCTACTTGTCCACGCGTTCGCGCGCGATCAAACTGAAAAAGCCGCGCATTTGGAGGGAAAAAAAGTGCTCAAGGTCATGAGGCGCCGTAGTTTCTTTGCCCCCCCCCCCCCCCCCTTCCTGCTAAGCTTCCAGCACTTTCGTCGGGACGAAAGAAGAGGGAATGCAATCGCAGCATGCGACAAACCTTTGTAACTCTACTCGCATTAGACGGATTCTTAAAATTTTTGCGGCGTTGAATTCGAGAGGCGATAACCTCTTCTATTGAATTCATTCTATGGTTACTTGAAAAAGTGTTTCAGGGACCCTTTAACACATTTTCTTCGACAGGTGTCACGATGAAAACTAGCCCATTCAGCGATAATAGCGCACGCTGGTACAATCTACTGTGTGTGGCTTGGGTATGTAACAAAACACATGAATAAGTATGCACTTAGAGGTTGAAGGGTGCACTAGGGACTGGATATCAATATAGCATTCAACTCTTAGAGGCGAGGCTTAAGGGTCCCCCATTTTTTTATATCAATGTTTGAGGCCGACTTCGCACCCCTCTCCTTCCTGATTATTTCAACAATATAGGGACGATTTCGCCCCCCCCCCCCGTTTAAAGAACATGCCTAATACAAGGGTTATAATGATTTTTTTTTCAATACCTTACCTAAAATGGCAAAAAAAAAAACAAATCTGAAGCGTCTGGCTGGTACCTGCACCGCACGAAAGAGGGCGCCACCTCTTCGACAAGCGCGCGATTGTCGAAGGAATTGCTGGGTTGCCACGCTACGTACTTCCTCATGCTTAACTGAAGGGGAGCTGCATTGGGTGCTGGATATTAAGCTATACAGTAAGAGCTACCTGACTAGTACTTTAGCCCGTAAATCAGAAGTGCACCTACGCGAAAATGATACTACCGCACTAGCCGTCTATTTTTTTTTATGAGCACGCAGCTGACTTAAGGCAGTCAGTGAAAATACAGGCATTTATGTTGTATTGGTTCGTGTCCTATACCTCTCGTAATGCGATGAATTGACACTAAAGGTTATCCTAAAAAGAAAAACTTTCCAATAGACCAAAAATTCGGCCAGACTCAGTATTCAAAGCTCGGCTGCGGCGGCCGCATTTCCGATGGAGGCGGAAATGTTGTAGGCCCGTGTGCTCAGATTTGGATGCACGTTGAAGAACCCCAGGTGGTCAAAATTTCCGGAGCCCTCCACTACGGTGTCTCTCATAATCAAATGGTGGTTTTGGGACGTTAAACGCCACATATCAATCAATCAGTATTCAAAGCTGGTGCCGGTGTGGTCGCTCTACGGAATGGGCCATAGCAGACTGAAGCGCGATGAGCGGGCCAATCACTCACTCGCTCACTCACTCACTCACTCACTCACTCACTCAATCAATCAATCAATCAGTCAATCAATTTATTAATTAATAATTAGTAGCCCATCAATCAATCATTTAGCTTTATTATCATTACATAAAGTGATGTTGCAGGGCGTAAAACGTGCCACAAAGTATAAGACTTCAACTAAACCCTCGGTGGGGATTACAAATAAATAAATCAAGAATTAGCAGTTGTTTTAACCGTAGGAACAAAGCAATAAATACACAAATCAAAATGATGAGCAAGAAAGTATAGAACCTAAGAACAACTTCCTAATATATCTGTAAATAACAAAGGACGAACATTTCAAATCAGTCCCGTGTAAACAGTTAACACCGTTTCTAAATTTCATGTATATTTTTCAAGCTTGCAGGATCCTGGCCGCTGACCCGAAGGTCGCGGGTTCGACCCCGACGGCGGCGTTCGCATTACGATGAAGGTGAAATGGTAGAGGCCCGTGTAATGGGCGATGTGAGTGCGTGTTATAGAACATCTGATGGCCAAAATTACCGGAGCTTTCCACCATGTCGTCTTTTATATTCATACCGTTGTTTTGGGTCGTAAAACCTCAGATACTATTATCATTATTATTATTATTATTATTATTATTATTATTATTATTATTATTATTATTATTATTATTATTATTATTATTATTATTATTATTATTATTATTATTATTATTATTCCTGCAGAACTGGTGCGCCATATTCAGTGCTTAGAAGAAGGTTTATTGTAACAACAGTTGCTGCTGTTTGACGTGTCCCAACCACGAAATATCACGCACGTCGTAGCAGGGGACCACAGATTAATTTATACCATTCGAGATCCCTTATTTTGCGTAATACCTAAAATTCGGGCACTTCTGTCCTTGCATTTTGCCGCATTTAAAATTCATTCGGCATGCTTAGCTTAGCAACGACACATGTTTTATTATATGCATCCGTAATTACTAAAGTAGTGCGGAGTGGAGTGGGTTTCTTTCTTCTTGTTTTGAACAAATACATCGTCATCTATCACATGTGGCATATTCGTACTTACCAACCGAAAATAATCAGTGGTAAAACAAACTGTTTTTTTTTCTGTTGTGTGGCTTAAACTTCTGCGGGTACGAATTCGAGGCATCTGTTTTTCTCTAGAAGCACTTACCTATGCGCGTGTTGCCTACCTATAGCCGCTTGATATAAAATGACAAAAACTTTACTTGAACTCCGCGGAACTGAGATGTAGGACAGCCGAAGCGAGTTCACAGAGCTCATGTGGTACTGACCCTGGGGTTTAGTTGAGTTTAGAGTGCGGGGGCGGGGGGGGGGGCGTAGTAGTAGCTGGAAACAATTATTTCCGACTACTGTCTTGACAGAGGAAAATTTCCACACTTAACCACTACGAACGGGTTCACAGAACTCTGAATGACCTGAGGTTTGCTCTATTTGGGGTGGGGGCTCGGGGCAGAAATTTATGCTGGTAATTGTTTTTGCACTAGTGGTGGGCAAAGAGTCGGTCATATTGGAATTACTCAATACTAATTAATACTTGTATTCTTGTCCGTTACTTTCGGCCTAGGTGCAGCTTCGTTTACTCTTTTTCTTTTTTGTCTTCATTGCAGCCAGTGTTACCACTTCGACGAAGAGAAATAATGACTTCGTTTATATTAACGAACTGCCCCCTCTGAGAACTCCAATGCTCTATGTTTCACAATGACAAGTTCATTATTAGCGTACAAAATAAAGGCTTTGAATGTCAAACTTCGCGCCGATGTCTCCACGTGTGACGTTGAAAATTTTCGAAACGTATTTTTTGTATTTTCAAAAATTTTCAAAATTGTCAGAAAACGTCAATATGTTTTTTGCGACATCGGCTCGATGAAATTTTCTGAAACTTCATTTGTTAGTTTAACTGCACCCGCAGATGGCCATACACTTCATTTTTTTTATCGATTTTAAGCAACGTAGGTACCGGCAGATTAATGCCTTCAAAATCTATGACTTCACAGTGTTCGGTGCTGGAATCTCAGGATGGCGTTTTCAGCCGTATTTACTTTTCATGTGTTTTCTCGCTTACCAAGCCTCTAGTATTGCGGGAAGGGTGGTCTTTACGGGATTGTGAAATTTAACTTTACCAATACGCCGAAAATTGCTCTGCTCTTTAGATTCCCTTTAACAGGATTCACCGACCAGCATACTTCGAGTTGACACGTACTGCTTTTCTTTCACCGGTCCTGGACGGACGCCCGGCGACGCCTCCGTTCGTCTACAAGACAAACAACGCAGCGGTGCCAATGCACGAACTTCCTTAGCTCCGCGGAAGTGTGCGCGCTGTGCGGAACCCGATTAAGAAGCGTGTCCCATGGCGCCTTGCTGTAGGGCTCACCATAGAGAGACGAGACTGGTACACGCGCTCTCAGCCAAGTCGGCGAAAGACTCTGCGCATCGTACCGTATTTCACAGTCTATACAGTCAACGCTCTAGATCGCTTCGTCCGAAATTTCACGGCACGTGAACCTTGCACTCGTTGTTCCTTTCGACATTGTCTGTAGCACTGCATCAATCATGCAAGCATTTCAACTAGCCCAAGGTTAATTTGCATTGTGTGCAGAGAGCCTTTTTAAGGTAGAGGGGGGGGGGAGGCATTTATACAAAATGTGCCGGACACCACGCGTTTATGAAAGTGAACGCTTTCTGTGCATAAAAAGTCACTGAAGGCAAACAGAGATACGTTTTTTTCTTTTGTTTTCTTTTTTCGTACAAGTAAACTGCCTTTTCAAGGTACCAAAATATCTCTATTGACGCAAAACAATGCTTCATAATTGAGAAAACACCCCGGAGTACAGTGGCGACACCTTAAAATTTCCACATGCACGAACATGAAATCACAAACGTAGACAGAGTCTAATACCGGCGCATATATGTAATTCTTAATCGGCAAAAGTGAAGTACATCATAATTTGCACGGACCAGAGTAGTGCCGTATGCCGGTATACCACGTTCCAGCGAATTTCTCTGAGCCAATGTGGCAAAAAAGAACGGGTAAAAACACTTTGAAGTTCGTGACGTCAAGCTCGAGTTCATCGCAGACATTTTATGACGAAATTTCAATAAGGCTCTTTACTTTCATTTTCTCTTCTGTTAATAGACCTCTGGTTGTAAAATTAAAGGCAGTGCAGTTTTCAACGAATAGTTTATCGATCCATACTAATTTAGTCGTCCACCTTAGCGTCCTTTTCAAAAGAATAGTGACTTGAATTCTAGACATTTTCGTTTTGTTGGTGCAAATGATAGACATTTTCAAAAACGGCTTCCTGCGCGCCTCCATAGTTCTTTCAAGGCTGTCCAAGTTGGGGGGGGGGGGGGGGGGACCCCGAAAAGTTTACTGCCGAGCGAGGCTTTCACTTCAGCCGGTGTACTCCCGTGCGCAGCCCGGCGGCGCTCTTTTTCCCCTCCTGTGAAGAGGTTCATAGCGCTGGTGTCGAGAACAATACCTCTGAACGCATTGAACATAATTTTAACACCGCTATCCTAAAAAAGAAATATCCTCTCAGTGTAGATATGTATGGGACGGCTTGACAGATATACATGTCGTGCAAGGACCCTTACGTCGGCACTCGCTAGTGATGCGCGAAGAGAATCATAAATGATTGTCGTTCAGTGCCATTCGGGGATTTCAGCCGCATTAAGCACAGAACGTTTGCAAACCGAGAGAACCGTATTAACGCGTCAGGGCGGTAGTGCTGGCTTACAGATGCTGCAAAATTAAGACTTTAAAATTACACTAAAATGTTGTACATGTGTTTTCTGGATCTGGCGTATAGAGAGCGCCATTATTGCTTGCCAAGAAAATGAAAAGCATCGCGAAAAGTGTATATACAAGATCGCATCTCTGGGCAATGCTAAGAAAAAAATAGGATCACACAAACACACACACGCACGCCTACATGCACGTGTGCAAACAATAAAAAAATTATTGGCAGATCCCATGTACAGTGGAAGTCAATATTATATAAGTCACACTGCACAATAAAACATGAATACGCTTGAATAATTTGACAAAAATTAAGCAAGAAAAGCTAAACATAATCAGGCATCTACGTAACATGAAGCATTTATAGTTTCATTGAGAACGTTCTTCGTGTTTGTATATATAATCACAATTTTACAGTGAGTGCTTCATACGTCCGCAACTTGAGAGAGAGAGGGAGAAATGCTTGCAGACGAACTTCCCACGATGATGCGTAGTGTGGAGTGCACCGCGCTGCTTTTTGATATCATGGAAACCTGAGACCCAAAATATGCGCCAATGTATACCATGTACTTAGTGATTCAGAGAGTTCTTGTTATGGGACCGTGTTGTTATTTTTTTTTTGTTTAGTTCTTGTGTTGCGAAGTAATGAAGTTATTCCAATGTTTACGCGAAGGCCCCTATATGCATCGTCTTATTCTCACCACAAACGCGCGAGACCGACGAGCAAGATGCTTTGTAGTAATGCATAAATAGAGAGCTAGGAGGAGGGCTGAAGTTCTTTATAGAAGAGAAAACAGCAATATCTGTGCGAATTCACCACCTATCCAGAGTTAAGCTTAATTTATGGACGGTGCTTGAATTTCGATGAACGTCTTGCTCCTCAATTTTATTACTTTGTCTCTTCTTTTGATGCTTTCTCGCGTACACTTTGTTTTATTGCGTTCAGATATTTAGACTACGCGTGTTTCGTGTGCCGACTCGAAAGACCCGGGTTCCACGCTGGCCGTGGCGGTCGCATTCTGGTGGAAGTTCAATGATGAAGGCTTGTTCACCACACAATGTGAGTATGTAAAAAAAAAACCCAAGTGGCTGAAATTATCCGAACATCTCCCCTACTGTGTTCCTCATAGTACGATTTGTCTTGGCACGTTGAGGCCCAAAAACTAACCGGTATAGCTGTTGCGTCTCGCTCTAATCCACCCTGTAGATATTGTGCTTCCAAGAAAACCAGGAATTTATATTCGATCATTCCAGCCACTATATATACGTCAGCGCCGCAGAGCGTGAAGACGCGTTTATTGGTTCATGACTACTGAGAGACCTAACTGTGTCGCAGTATGGCTACATGGCTCTGCATGCGTCGCTGGAATGACCGAATAACAACTCATCCGCAAACCTATGCATAGGCGTTCCCATGAGGGTCAAGGAGGGGCTCACCCCCAAATCATCTAAATGGGGGCGCCAATTCTTCCCCGTATCTTTTCGAAGTCAGGCCATACAGGTAATTTTTTTTTTGTAATGCGCGAATTTTTTTTGACGAAATTGGCGACGAAGAACAGCTAATATGTTGCATTCAAAAGTCCCTTTATTTGCCACGGTTATCGCGGAAAGCCGGGAAGCAGCAATAGACAGTCATGTACATCGCATTTTATTATTGCAATAATTGCGCATTTCGTTTTCTTTTTTTTTCAGACTCTCCCAACGGCGATTAGAGGAAAAGGAGGATGTAGGGGCTGTGGTGCGCCTGTCCGCCAACCCCTATATTGAGAGACACCAATAATGATCTAATAATGCAAGAGATTAAGGGGAGACTCCATGATGAGACACCATTTTGACAGTACTGCACACTGTCGAACTGAAACACAAGGAGCCGGGCTTAGTCTAGCCGCAGTAATGCAGCTTTTAGGGGTGAAGCTTCTAAAGCTTGGGTTTGTCCATGCATGTCTGTGACTGGTTCGTAACCGCCTAGTTGTGTCACTCACTCAGCAGGTGGCACTAGTGTGAGTAGCAGGCAGACGCAGGGATGCACAGACAGACAGACAGACAGACAGACAGACAGACAGACAGACAGACAGACAGACAGACAGACAGACAGACAGACAGACAGACAGACAGACAGACAGATGGACGAACGCATGGAAGGATGGATGCACGGGTGGACGGACACACATTCAAATGGACGCACGCCCCGCCGCAGTGGTCTAGTGGCTAAGGTACTCGGCTGCTAACCCGCAGGTCGCGGCATCGAATTCTGGCTGCGGCGGCTGCATTGCCGGTGGAGGCGGAAATGTTGCAGGCCCGTGTTCTCAGACTTGGGTGCACGTTAAAGAACCCCAGGTGGTCGAAATTTCCGGAGCCCCCCACTACGGCGTCTCTCATATTTATATGCTGGTTTTGGTACGCTAAACTCCCCATAACAACCTATCAACCAATGGACGCACGAACGGACGTACGGACGGATAGATACACGATTGGACGGTTGGACGCCCGAACGCACGGACCGATGGATGGACGCTTCGCCCTAGTCTTCATCTTGTCTTTGTGGATATGCCCTGATTTTTTTGCCCCCCCCCCCCCATTTCACCTTGATGAGATGTAATAATGATTAGTTCGATATGACTGGATTTGCAAATCCCTACTGGAAAGACAAGCGCACTGACCATACGCGTGAAACTGCGGTACGCGGCAGCGCTGGTGCTTTTCCCAAACACGCAGCGCCGCCGGACACGCTGTGGTGGCCATGGCACCGTTGCCGGAACGGAAACTACCGCCGCGAGCGTCGCGGTCCGTTCTCTGGCTAGCGTATCGTGAGAGTGCGCGCGGCGTCTGCGCATGCATATTAGGTGGTTTCTGCGTACGGTCCTCGCATCCCGTTTGCACGGACGGCACGGCGCTTCCCAATGTACACGAGCGTGTAAACGAGGTGACGTTCAACCCATTCCACCCCAACAAGTCTCGCCGCCTTTGGCTGCGCTGTTGAGTGCACACCTGCGGCCCATGAGGACACGAACACGCAGGATTGCGGGACGCGTGAACCGATTGCTCTTCGGCGGCCTCGTAAACACGTCATGTCTTAATTAGATGGAAGAGACAGAGAGAGAGAGAGAGAAAGGAAGAGGCTGATAGATGTAAAGGGGATGAAAAAATACTCCAAGAAGAAGAAAGAGTGAATGATGGAGTGTGGAGGTAGACAATAAAAGTTATTCGTGCCACCATGGCGGCACCAACCTCTCCCATTTCACCGTTTTATTAAAAAAAAAACTGTTAGGTGGTGGCTTATTCATTTGCCTAAGACGTTGAGAAGGCGTGAGCCATCTTCTATTTCTGCTTTTTTCATTGAATTGATGCCTTATCGTCCTCTGCGCGCGCCCCTCGGAAAGCTCTGCACGCAGAGCTGTTCTGCAGTGCTTCGGGTATCTGATGCATTTAAATGCGTTCACCAATTTATTTATTTATTTATTTGTGGTTACTGTCAGCCTTTACATAGGGCTATTACAGGAGTGGAAAAAAGTACATGAAAAAAAGCAATCCTTCTAAGAACAGAACATAGTTAACAAATATAATCAGAAGTAACAAATAAACGGACAAGAACGAAGTCATCGAAAAAAACGCAACCAATAACTCAACCCATAACGCAACCAAGAACTTAATCATTGAATGCTCTAGAGCATGCAGAGACACATAGCGCATTATTAGTTACAAACGAGGATATCTGCTAAGTGTTTGAAAAACACATCTATGGGTGACCTTGAAACGGCTTCATCGCTCAACGAATTCCATTCATTGATAGCTCTTGGGAAAAAGCCATACTTAAAAGAATCGGTGAAAACAGAAGGTGCAGGATTAAACATTGAATGACGACGTCTAGAAGTTTCAGTACGAAAAATATCGAAATATTAAGCATACCTTATATGAACACGGTTATTAATAATGAGGTAAAGATACTTAAGTCTTTCGTGTTTTGTCCTAGCTTGAATCGTGGGTAGCTCCGCTAGTGCACACAGTTGGGATGGGGAATCTCTCCATCGATATTTATGAAATATAAACCGAACTGCTAAACTCTAAATTTTTTTTTACATTTTTGATATGCTTGTAGTCGTGAATGAATCCCAGGCAATTTTAGCGTATTGAATTATTGGTCTAATAAGTGTTTTGTAAGCTTAAACATTTAGTTCCTTGTATCGCAAACGGCAAATGGCGCCGAAGACTCTATAGGGCCCTAGTGGCTTTTGCGCACACAATCTATGTGATGATTCCAGCGAAGATCACTTGTAAAATTCAAACCAAAGTACTTATGTCGTTCAACTCTTTTTGGTTCATGATTATTATATAATAAGTATAATTTAAGTAATTTTTCTTCCTAGTGACTGCCATAACTACTGTTTTCAGGGGGTTTAGCACCATTTGCCATTCATCACACCATTTTTTTATTTTCGGTAAATTTTTGAGTAACTTTATCTGGTCACTTACTGTGTCGACTTTATTATATATTATGCAATCGTCTGCAAAAGCCTAATAGAAACGCCAATTTCATTCGGAAGGTCATTTATAAATAAAAGGAACAGAAGTGGGCCGAGGACACTACCTTGGGGTGCTCCCGACTTGACAGCTGCAACAGGAGACATAGTGACATTGATTTCCACAAATTGCTGACGAGACTGAAAATAGGATGAAAACCACTTTGTGATGGTAATATTTTGGAACGTAACATCAATATTTCTAAGTAGTTTACTGTGAGACACTTTGTTGAAAGCTTTCGCGAAGTCCATGAAAATCATATTCGTCTGTACATGTGAGTAAATATTTTTCGAAAGGTCATGGACTAATTCGAGCAGCTGCGATGTTGAAGAAAAACTCTGTCGAAACCCATGTTGGCAGTTCGATAAAATATTATGCTCACTCATATAAATTAATAGATGTTTTGAAATGATATGTTCAACAGTTTTGAGCAAGTACTGATGATGGAACCAGGCCGATAATTTGCTACACTGTCATAATTACCGCTTTTAGAATTGGGATCAGTTTAGCTATTTTCCACCTTGGGTAAGGAACCCTGGAGAAGGGAAGACCTGGAAATTCATGCAAGATATTTGGAATTCCATTCAACGTATCTGTACAAAAATTCATTATGAATAGCATCGGGCCCAGAGCTTTTCTTTTCAAAGAAAAGCTCTGGGCTCAAAGTTCCAAATGAGCAAGAGGTTGAAGACACCCTGCTCGGTAATTACTAAGTCAGTACAGGTGGCCTGTCAAATGGTGAAACAATGTTCGGCAAAATGCCGTGATCATCAGTAAACACTGAAGCACAGTATTCACTAAAACTCACAGCGGTGGAGAACTGCGCAACCTGAGTCATTGAGCGAGCTTTCGTTGATGGGTTGACACACCTCCAAAACTTATCAGGTGCCTCCCTTAACAATTTTGGGAGTGTGATGCCGAAAAACCTCTGTTTAGATACCAACAATATCAATATTAACAATATACATAACAATATTATCATGATATTCCGTCCCTAAATTATGTTATGATTATGAGGGAGGCCGTTGTGAAGGGCACTGGAAGTTTAGAGCGTATGGTGCACTGATATGGCACAACACACAGACCTCCAGCATTTCGTCTCCATCAAAATGCGACTGCCATGGCCGGGATCAAGGCCGCGATCTTCGAGTCAGTAGCCGAGCACATTTGAAACCCTCTGCAGCTCATGTAGTTTCGCAGTGCCTCGGGAATCGGCCCACGTCCGAACGAGCGTCGATGTCATGTGATTATGTCATCACGTCACATCATGATGACGCCTCAAGTTTTAGCGCCCTGCGATGCCATAGGGTCCGGAAATTTTATGATGATGTTTTTTTTTGCATCACTCCTTTTGATGCTGATGCTGACGGGCAACGTTTCTTCTTTGTTGAGGCCATCTAAAGGTTTCGTCTAACTAAAGGCAGAAAAGAACAAAAGAACAAAGCCTCGTGGTGGTGGTGATGATAACATCATTGCACGGTTCAGCAGTGTTATAGGCGAGTCGGACTAAGGTCTCCCACTTTGGGACGTCGAGATGTTAGCACAGCGCTGCATTGCAGGCATGCTGTATAGATCACGAGGCATTTTTTTTTAATTTTTAGACTAAGCGCGGTGCTTAAGTCGATTCATGATCTCATGAACTTCTATGATGTAAACCTCCTGTCTTCAAACTGAGCGTAATCATGGTAGATATGTATGAATGAATGAATAAAACATAAACAATTGAATAAATAAATAAATAAATAAATAAATACTGTTATGACCCTTAAGTTAGAGTATGCCTTCATACATTTTTCGGATTTAGTTACCACGGCATATAATTGCTACTATGCAGCCTTGCAGTGAGAATTATCATCAAAAGGCGAGTGCTAGCAATAATGCATAACGGGGTAAATTCATATAGCTTAAGAAGACAACCGTGTCTTTCGTGTATGCTACAGGGTTCCCGTGTACGCCTGCGTCAACATTGATTTGCGAATGCGGCACTCCGCTAGGTAAGCTTATTTGTTCATTGCCTACGAGACCGTGGATGCGTTTTCACGGTACTATAACATCCCCGGAATATTACACGCTATGTTGAGTTCTAGCTTCACAATTTTTATTAATTCTTAGTTTATATAGCACAGTTCTTCCTGGAGCTCCTTTTTGCGTTCAGAAAGTATGTGACCATTGTTACAATAATCAATAACGTTTTTTATATATCCTCTGTCTGTCTGTCTGTCTGTCTGTCTGTCTGTCTGTCTGTCTGTCTGTCTGTCTGTCTGTCTGTCTGTCTGTCTGTCTGTCTGTCTGTCTTAGATAGATAGATAGATAGATAGATAGATAGATAGATAGATAGATAGATAGATAGATAGATAGATAGATAGATAGATAGATAGATAGATAGATAGATAGATAGATAGATAGATAGATAGATAGATAGATAGATAGATAGATAGATAGATAGATAGATAGATAGATAGATAGATAGATAGGGTAAAGTTGTCGAAGTTCGCTAAGAAATCCTTTGCATTAAAAAAAGAAGAAATGAAGAGGAGAATTCAGTAAAACTGCTAGCTAGCCTAGTTGGAACGAAATCATCTCTTAGCTGCTTTGCGCGAGATAAAACATTGCTCATCTTCTTTCTTAATTCTCGCGTCTTCTCGCGCAAACTGGCTAAACAATGAATTAGGTGTTGACAAAACAAAGAGTGTAGGGAATCAGGAAGAACTTACGCTGCTCGACATATGTAATCGTGCATTGTGTACACTTCTGGCGTCCGCCCCGTTGGTCATAGCGCGTCTGGGGAATGGCCTGCGTATAACTGGCATTAGGGGATAAAGTATGGCTATAAGTGGAACTCGCGGTTATGAAATGACAGTAACCAGAATTTTTTCTGTCCATCCGTCTGTCTGTCTGTCTGTCTGCATATGCTCGTGCGTGCAGTTCACACACGGGCTGTAAGTGACGTGTGTGTCTTTACTTCACACACAACAAGCGACGATTTTGATGACTGACAGCTTAAAAAATAATAAAACGCACGTCAACAATATGCGCTGTGAGAGATTCTTCCTGATTCGTCCACCGAGCAGATTTCATGAAAATACCCCGGTTTAAACGGCTTTTAGAACACTTCCGCGCGCTAACACAGCGTCGAAATATGGGCCGTTGTGTTGTTTTGTCGTTTATTTTTTTTAGCGTCCTGTTTTGCAAAACAAGCCCTACCGGCAACCTTTACGCACTAATATAGATCCCGCGAGACAATAAACGGAATCCCGCGAAGATGTTTGCGACCCTGCAAGGTTACCATGTCACTCAAACTCCGATCGGGCGAACAGCGTGTCCAGTGCCCGGTTGACCTCGAAGCCCATGTTCTATCGTGCTCATCAAACGGTCAGGGTTTGTGGACGTTGGAGACGTCGACGTTGTGAAGCAACTATACGATTGGAAAGGTTCCTCTCCCTCTCTTATTCTTTCTCTCTCTCTCACTTACTCAAAGCGAGAGTTTCACAGACAACCGCCATTATGGGAGGCTCCTCGTCACCACCAGGTCATTCGCACGCATGTTTTTTCGCCCGTATGGTCAAGTCGACGCGAGGAGCGTGAGCTTCCGTCATGCCGAATTGTTACCTCTCGATCCCGACCAGCCCGTCCGTTTTTGGCGTAGCCACTCGCCTTTGACCGGAGCTCGTTTTTTTTCGTTTTTGTTTCTTTTTACAACCGCATCATCTTAAGGGCGCTGTCGTGCAACTAGCACGCCAACGTGAGGGAACACTTCTTTTAGCAGCGTCATGAACGAGGAATGCGAGAGGTAGGCAATGCACGCGAGGGCTCGGCCCAGATCTGTCGAACGCATAGGGCGTGCGTGTGTGTCACCGGTCTCGTTCAACCCCGCAATGCTCGTTAAAGCGTTTCCTACCTGTTGTGTATAGTGGCGGAAGAAAAAGAAAGAGGTTCTTTTTCCCTCTCTCTCTTCTTGTGCCTCAAATATATGCCGAGAATCGGTGGTCGCTCGGAGGTGAGCCCTTACGTTTGACGCCACAGACGGAGCACTCGCTTTGTACGCCAGCATAAAATTGATGCTTCTCGATGACACGATTACACCCCCGAAAGAAAATAAATTAAGCAGCCTTGGTGCGGCTGCCCCGTAGCTTATGGAGTGATGCTACTCGATAAAATGTTTCTATCTTCTGTAGCCTAAGGCAATCAAATTTTCGCTCTCTCTTTACATAGGTCTTTTTTTGTGACTTCGGACAAGTAATCAGTTTTGTAACAAGTTGCGTAACTTTCGTTTTTTGCCACACAATGTGTAAAATGGTGTTCTGTTTGTACGCACCTTTTCTGCCATTAAGCCTTTACAGTTATGAGCCTATAATGGATCATAATGATCTACATTTAAAATACAATGCAAATAACAAATAAAAAAGTGTGCAAAAGAAATAATAATGAACAAAAAATCTAATAGGAGAAGTCTTCAAACGCTCAGTCCATACTAAGTGCTTACTTTAAGATCAGTATAACTATATGAGCTTTATAAGCTTTAATACAAAATATAGCACTCTTCACTTGGAATGTGTGGAAAAACGTTTATCCGAATCTTATCATCAGACGTATCAAAAACGTGAAGTCCAATCTCAAAAGGTTGCCCTAAATTGCAGCTTTAAAAACGCATTTAAAACGTGTAATTGAAAACTAAAGTTGATCTATGTGGCAAGGGTATTCCTTTTGAAATGAGTTCTTTCATAACTAGAGCTTAGGAATAATGGTTAATTTCGCCATGTGGCTTGCGCGAACTATTCTTGCGAAATACAATGACAAGCAGCCATACGACCACAGTTTCGAAGATACTCTAGACAATAAACCATTTTTAGTTTTACAGCATAAGCTGTTATGAGATCAAAAAACAGGGTCACACGTGGCACCGTAGTTGTTCACCACCGCCGTTGTCCGCAACCAGTATCGAAAAAAAAAAAAACTCAGTAAGGGCACAAGGCGGCTCGACCACGGGTCCACTGCGGGTCAGCCCCGCAATCTACCACAGAGCAACGCTGGAGCTCGGGACTAGTTCGTGAAGTCACTTTAGGGAGGCTTGATTTCAGGAAAGGAATCTCGTTAATGAGGGTAACAAAGCGCTTTAGAACAGCAAAGGAAAAACCAAGCGTCACACATTGCGAATAGCATAACGAGTGGGTCATCCAATACTTCAGCCCACTAGAAAAGCTAGTTCTTGATCATCTATTAACTGTGGCGCATACTCATTTCAAGCACAATTGCTTATCATCGTCAGTGACAGCATGGACACATGGCCCGAAATTCCATAGAAGTGTTTAGCGGATGCTACGCTTCTCAGAAGAATGACGAAGGATAGCATAGGGAATGCCGGCCTACAACCCATGAATTATACTTATTAACGCCGTAGTGGTTACCCAGCAAGTGTGCTTGCAGCAGTTACCTAATGAGTGTTTAGAAAAGGCTATGAAGGCCGCTCTCCTGGCTTTCGCTGTGAGTGTGCTGCACTTTACGTGTAGGCATGGTATTATTATGCCGAACTTTTCCTCTTCAAAAAGAATTTTAACCTACTTTGACTTTATTATCAACATCGATATTTTTTATGAAGGTAAATGAACTAAATCTGTGAAAGCAAGTAAAAACAGAAAAGTATGTAATTCTGAAAAAAAATGCCGCCACATCCACGAAGTGAATGATGATAAGTGGGCGAAGCTCCGGAGGTAAACCTGGTAAACCATGAATCCTCCGTACATTTTGCCCGCTCGATTTTATTGCAACGCTCCCCCTAGCGTACGTCGCCGCACTATATCGAACGATGACACGGGCCATATGTGGCATAATTCCTATTTTATAACACCTCGCATCTTTCATAATCAACTACACGTACCGCCGTCTATTTTATAACATCTTGCATCTTTTGGATGGACGGACGGACGGACGGACGGACGGACGGACGGGCGGACGGACGGATGGATGGATGGATGGATGGATGGATGGATGGATGGATGGATGGATGGATGGATGGATGGATGGATGGATGGATGGATGGATGGATGGATGGATGGATGGACGGATGGATATGGCTGTAACCTTTAGATCGGGCGGTGGCTAGCGTAATACTTAATGCCGTCAGCTACAAGTACCGCCATCTAGTGAACACTGCAAGAACTGAGCGAGAGGTGGCTACATACAGGGGACGCACAGCCCACGCCTGAAGGAGCTTCGCTCCTAAAATAAACGCATTTTTTTTACATCTCCTCACAACAGCTTCTTTGCTGCAAGTTTAAACAGACATGCGAACATAAGTAGGTACGAGAGCTACAGTACACGAAAAGCATGCACGTGAAGCACAGTGAAGATGCTAGGAATTGAGCGGAAATATTCGCAGCCGGTTGCATGCGTTATGAATAAGCCACAAATTGCATATGTGCAACAATCCACATTGTTAACGAGGAATTTTGTTTTTTAACTGCACATGTGTATAATTGCGCGCCATCGTATACTTTCACGCGGTCGTGACGTTGATGAAGGCAGTGACGGCATGACAAAATAAATACCGAACTTGTGGCGGGAAAAATTGAAACTCGAAATACAGCAAGCAGTGAGCGCTATGCAGCTGATATCGGCGAACAGTGCATCGGCCGTCAATAAAACTGATCACCGTTGGAACGTGCAGTCTGATAAACATTGCCCATCAAATTGTTCAGTCTTATCGTCGGCCATCGCACCAGCTCAGGAATCAGCTCAAGTGTTCGCGTCTTGCACGCACCCTTAACCCAATGATCGACTAACATCATGAAGTTTGATTGATATGTGAGGTTTAACGACCGAAAACAACTATTTGATTATGAGACATGCACAATCGTGAAGTTTCTCGAACACTGAAGGCGCAGTTTGCGTTGAGCATCGCGAACAGGCTTTGTGGGCGTAAACCGAATTCAGCAAAGGCGAAATAAGAAACGCGCGGGCTACACTAACGCGCGGATGAACAAAAAAAAAGTCCCCCCCCCTCCCTCCCATTGTTTTGTTCTCGTGAAGAATTTCTTCTGGCTACGCTTCTGACAAGTAAATACGAACAGCGTTTGTTTGTATTTCGTCGAGTGGCAACACACTCTGTACTCTAAGAGCAAATGGAGTATTCTGGGCGTAATTATGCTACACACCAATAATCGTCAACTGACTTGCTCGCATTTCCTTTCTTGAAAATTCAGAACTGGCCATATTCCTGTCGGCAATGCCATTTAAGATTGATAATGCGCGCGCCGTTCACGACCGCGAACCATGTAGCGTAACCGTAATGACAGCGTGAGGAAAGTATACTCGAAGTAGATGATTATCGTTCTGTACAGAAGCACTCACCAAAATGCTAGATTCTTTTTGAGAGTGTGTACTTATTTCCACGTGCATACCGGCTTGTCATCATCAAACCTGGCATAACACGGCCACATGCTGGACTGCATTCCAATAAAACACAGCAGCACCCGACGTAATATATGTGTTGACGGCAGTTGCTATAGAAAAACAGGCTGCGCTCTTTAGAAGATTATTAATGCTTCGCCATCCAGACGAACACAGCGTCGGTATGCTAACCCACTGCCATTTGTAGAAACTGCTATTATGGTTCAAAACAACTTTGGTGCTTCAATACGTCAAAATATGATTCTGAGGGACCTCGGGGGAGAGGGCTCCGAAAATTTTCACCACCTGGGGTTCTTTAACGTGCATATAAATGAAATACACGGGCCTCTAAGATATTTTTACTTCTATTGAAAATGCAGTTGCCACAGTCGTGATTCGATCCCGTGATCTGCGGTTCAGTATAGTCGGTATAGTCGAGCACTATAGCCACTATAGACCACCATGGCAAGTGTTGTTAAGGTGTTACATTTGGCTTCGTCCTTCACTAAACTTGACATTGCGCAGGCTCTCTATCTCTCTCCATATATATATATATATATATATATATATATATATATGCACGCACATGACACTGAACACCAACCAAACCAGACCATTCACAAAAGTAGAAAGAAGTCTTGGAGAACACTTGCTGCCATGAGGAAGATGATTCTTTTGATTTGCTAGTGAACAGATGTCTGAAGCAACATTTTTCAGAATGCAAAATTTATTTCTCTTCCCTTTCTCTCTCTCTCTCTCTCTTTCTCTTTTTTGTCGAGAAGGGTCACGAAGAGCGATAACAGAATGGGCGCTGAGCATGTTTTTGTTGGCATGCCATGCTCTTTGGGAACAAATTCGTTTGTATTTTCAACTTACAAGATTCTCAGCAAATACAAGTTGCTCTAGATGAAGTTTCACCATTCATTAATTCATTAGGCCATTCGTTCTCTAAACATACAATGACACGCACCTCTTGATTGCCTTTTTTCCACACCATAAATGACCTTTGCGTTTGCCTAAATATGCGTTAGTAATGCCCCCAGATGATGCCATGGGCGTTGGAAGCCGTGGGGGGGGGGGAGGGGTAAAGGGGCGGTAGAGGGGGAGGCCCTGGTTTAGCTGTAGCGGGGTGGGGCGTTCATGTAGCCTGATTAGAGCAAATGTCCCTTTTGCACCCCCATGCCGACGCTCACGCATTACGCCCAGTAAAGTTCTTTTGTTTTCACATGGCATACATCCATCTCAGCGGTGTTTTATGCAAAGATAACCATGCGAGGGGAAAAACATATATTACAGTGAAACATCGTACTAACAGTGTTATTGACAAATACTCTACTGTGTGTTCAAATACAAATTTTTTTGAGGAGAGGGACAGGCACCCACTGAAGGCCTTGAAAAGCGCCTACATATAATGTTTGCCGTTGGTTAACCACCTCACTTCATCTGTATTTCAGGGTAAGAAGAGGTGGGTTCTTGGCTGCGGTCCTGACGTGATGGATCACGTGCACCGACGCTGTGGGCTGTGGGGTCCATTCTATCCCAAGTTGAGTGACGTCAAGGGGACAAAAGCACGAAGAAGTTTGACGAGTCAGCTCATTATCAATCGGGTCCCCGATATATAGCTTGAGGTATACGTATCCAAGAAACATTATCAACTGGTTTGATATACCGTATAGACTTAACGTGTTTTACTCAAGGTTTTAGGGTCAACAGCATCGCTGAAGTTATTCCAGCACCAAATATGTTGTGAAAGGCTTCAATAATGTTCTCGGTTTGGACTGCACGATGTCCTTATCCATATTGATAAAATGCAACTTAAAACGGTAGAACTACGCTCTCCTGTGTATCTTCAGATACATAAAAAGAATTGAGCTTAGTATGGAAGAGAATGACCTCCATAAAAAATAGCATTTTCACTGAGGAGGTGGGAGAAGTTATGTTGACATAAGATTTTCTAACGCACAGCTTCGAAGCCGTTGAAGCGGGCTACGGCACTGGTGGAGGCAAATTTCCTCACTTTCGGCCAGTGGCATTTCATCACCCTACAGCTGAAGCCACACGTATGGGTCGGATGCTTCATTTAGTTGGACCCCTACAGCTGGAATGTGACCTAGGAGGTCGGGAATCAAACCCGTGACCTCGTCTCGAAGCCCGAGGACACCACAACCATCGAGTGACCGTGCTGAAACAGCGGGTGGCACATCGCAACAACATAGCGGACCCTTCCATTACCGAATGCCATTCGTTCTACCCATGCATTGCGAGTTATAGAGCAATTAATACTGGGTGCCATCGCGCTTGTGTCCAGCGGTGGTCGACACCCTCGCAACCATCGTTCCCGCTGCGACACTTCGCGAACGGGTGTAGAGGTGGCGACTGGACAAGGCCACAGCGGGACCATAATTTTCGCGCGATCGAAGCTCGCCGAGCCATTATCCAAGCAGCTACATGCAGCACTAACAAGCGCGGGTGCGCTGTTGTGGCTTTGACCGTGTTCGTGGCGGAGAGACGAACAAAACACGAAAGACAATGCAATCGCCCGAGCCGCGATAACCAATCAGTCGCTCGCATTATCCCGCCCGATTCGCCACCGACCACGCGGTCGCCCAATCGCACCGGGTCAAACGAGCCATGGTCAGCGCCGGCGATTTTCCCATTGTGACCGTGCCAAGCGACGACCAAGACGCTATAGGTGTCACGGTCGAACGCACGTGTTGTATCGGCGCATCGCGTCGCCGTGGTAAGGACGGAGCCGTGGCGGGGAGGAACTGTCGCTGCGCGTTGACTACTTGGAAGGTGGCGTTAAGCGCAGACACGTTGCAGTTCTGTACCCTTGACGTCCTTCAATATTAAGGCAGGGTTTGTCACAACTCACAGAATCCAGTTTGCCGGTGTGACTATATACTCTCGGCATCAAACAAAACCTCAACAGCGGTATTCACCATTAACAAGCGCACGCATTTCACTCGAAATTACTGAACTGCATATGAGCGCCTGTTCGTAATGATAACGTGTTTGGCAGAAACTCGCACTGTTTATACTCGGTGAGCTTTTTCTACGGCAATGAAGAGAAGGCTATGGAGGCAAAGCGGGCGTGTACGACCGCTGTAGAATATAGTGCCGCGAATGCGTCCGTGTTTTTTCTGTGAAAGTAATAAAAAAGAACAGCATTACTTTCTACTAGGTGCTGTTTATAAAGATATGCAGCACGCACCGAGAAGGTACCATTATTAGTGGTTGCTTTCTGAAGAGCCATTTCACGTTTTCGCGCGTCTGAAATTGTTTCACGTATTACGTACACCTCACAGTGAAAACGGCACCTTAGTTTTTAGGAAGGTGGTTTCAAGAAATGCTGGAGTTAAAACTCTAGCACACGAGTGAAGCCGTACCAGCCGTAAGATGGCGGCTGAGGCAGCCATCTTACTTGGGACATGATGAGCTGTTGACATTCCGTGATTGAGAAGGAGGATAGAGTTTCAAATACCTAGAGGGAAGTGTGGCGCCACCGTCTATGCGAATTTCTTTGTGGGCGATGTTGGAAAGCTGGGAATGACGGTATATGTGTCTGCGAGGCTTGTGTTGGCTGGCGTTGAGCGAAGCTTCGGCTCAAACGCAAATACGACTGTTTATATAAAGCTTGTCTAAAACAAAGCGTGTATAAGCGATCTAATTCACGCGTATTATAATATGAAATAAATGTCCACTCACCTTGACGGCACAACCAAACGGCGAAGGAAAGAAACAGACTACATAAAAGTGGTGAAGGGAACGCTCGCTTTGTCGACTGCCTGCCAAGTTTAGCAGCCGTTGGTTACTTCTTACGCTTCGTGAAATTGTACATTGACGTAGAAGGTTCTTGTGTTGGAAAAAAACGTTTATGTGCAATGACAGAAATAAAAAAAGTTGACAGATCCCACGTACAGTGGGAATCGATGATATGCGAATCACAAATGAGAAATGTTGGTATGTCCCTTTATATTCATCACAACGTTACGAGGTGAAGGTAAATGATGCCGTACATGACTTCCGTGTAATGGTTATCATGTTGGAATGTATCGTTTACCTTCGTCATCTATTCACGTCACGTCATACAAAATTTAGTAATATGTGGAGTTAGCGAAACCGCCGCGAGCACGCTACGAGCGTGGTATATGTTGTTATGTTCTTACAAGCAACGCCGCGCGGCGCACGCTGACGCAGTGGAGCACGCGCAGGGGAGGGGACGCGCACCGTGTCACGTCGAAATGTATTGGCGCCTTGACTGTGGCATGTAGTCATGTTCTCAAATGACACGCTTCTCATGATTAACATGTTTGAACCAGTCACACACCTTCGACATTCACTGACGTCTCGTAAAATCAAATTTGACATGTGTGAAGCTAGCGAAACGGTCGTGAGCGCATCATGAGAGTGACATGCCGTCATGTTGTTACATGACACGCATGTAGTGATTATCCTGTTTGGATGTGTCTTTTGCCTATGTCGTCCGTTCGCGTCGCGTAATACGATTTTCGATGGAGGCGGAAATGTTGTAGGCCCGTGTGCTCAGATTTGGGCGCACGTTAAAGAACCCCAGGTGGTCGAAATTTCCGGAGCCCTCCACTACGGCGTCTCTCATAATCATATGGTGGTTTTGGGACGTTAAACCCCACATATCAATCAAATCAGCGTCGCGTAATACCGAGTTTGGCACATGTGAAGCTAGCGAAACGGCCACCAGTGCATCATGAACGTTGATTGTAGTATGTTGTTACATGAAACGCATCTCATGATTGTCATGTTTGCATCAGTCACATACCTTCATCATCCATTCACGTACCGTAATAGCAAATTTGGTATATGTGACGCTAGCGAAACGGCCGCGAGCGTATCATTAGCGTGACATGTAATCATGTTGTTACATGACAAGTATGTCATAACTTTTATGTTAGAGTTTGTCACTTGTGTTCGCCATGCAATCATGTCTTACCATACCAGTTTTGTAACATGCCATGTGAAAGAAACCACCAGAAGAGCTGCAGGACCATGAAATGTAAATTATGACATTCATGGCATACATGTGATGAATTTCATGTTATGACTAGCCACTTATGTTCTTCATACATTCATGTTATGCCATACCAAGTTTTGTATTGATACAATTATCGAAACGGCCAGGAGAGCTAAAAGTAGTAGGCGGCTAGATAGATAGATACATACGCTCAAAGTCGCCGAAGTTCGCTAAGAAATGCTTCGCATTTAAAAATAGCCAATACAAGCGGCGAAGCGGCGTTGGAGGGTTCATCTTGCTCTGCAAGACCACCACAAGTTCGTTCATGCCAACGACAAGCTCTGTCACCTCCTTCACGAAATAGAGACGGGAAGTAGGTACAGGGTGGGTTAAATGCCCGTTGGTTACGACATTCAGTTACGTGCACTGCGACATGACAAGTGAGTAGGGCTTGGGCGTCACTTTTCAAAATTTCCTGACCAGCGCTCCTATTGGTCTGCGGCGACCGATTCAGAGACACACACCGCAAAAATCGGTCCGAGAGCGATCGGCGCGGAGAGGGCTCTTTCGGCGGATCTCGCCGCCGCCGAATCGGATGCGGCGCACTTTCGACCGCCGGAATGCTCAATGTGAACGCACCCTTAGGAAGGAACATTTCGCCATTTGATAGAAACATTGGAAAACCGTAGCTCCGGTACGAACAAGCCAACCTTCATTCACGCCCATTTTACCGTAAGGAAACGGCTGAACATATTATTCCTGTCTCTCTCCGAGAAATCACCTAGCAAAAAAATATCCTTTACATCCCGCCGTCCCACTCCCTAAAAAAGGCTTTTTAGGACACATGCGCGTAGCGAGAAATCCTTCTGGAAAGGGGACGGGGGAGGGCACCTTTTTTATTTTGAGGAGGGTACCCCCTTGAGAGGGTCATTTCTCGCTCACTATCCAATGGCAAAAAAAATTTCGGGGGAAGGGTGGGGGGGGGGGGGGGGGGCATGGGACCAGTGTGCCACCTTCTGGCTGTGCCCCTGGTAGGACAAGAAAGGTATGCAGAAGGACTGAAAGCAGGGCCAGTTGGTGACAGTACTTGAACGTATTTTCACTCAGCGCACGACTACGCAGACACGAGAGAAGGGACAAACCGCAGTGCTGAGTTACCATGCGCTGAATTAAATGTGTTCGAGAAAGGTACGCAATAACTTAACCCGAACGTCACGTTTCTGGCCCACCGGGCCTCTCCCCCCCCCCCCCCCCGCCGTTTTTTTTTTCCTTGCTTTCAAAGCACGAAACGACGCTTGACCACATCTGCCTGCCCGGTACCAACTTCTCATCAAAATAATGCCACCACCGGAAAAAGAAAAAACAAATCAGCCTACACCTCTGCTTTGCCAGGGCCTTTTCATTAAAACATTCGTTACGCTGCGAACATTTTGACGATCATCAGTTTCATCGAGTCATCCTTCCTCTCTCGATGTGAAGATGCATGCTGTTAGCTCCTCTAGTTCATCATCTTTATCATGTCTTGTACGAGCAAACTGATACCTGTTCGATTCAGCAGGAAGACAATCATTCTACTGAACAATTTTCAAAAACTGCATTCAGCCCACCTTGTTGTTTGTTGGTCCTAATGAGCTTAGAGTCGCAAATAGTACGCTAGAGGAAAAGCTGGCGCCGATGCCTGCGGGAGCTGCAAAACATAAACCCACATAAGAATGATCGGTAGTACACGAATTTTTTTCATGAGACTCGCTCTTCAAGTGGCCGGGGGCCATACGCGTGGCCCCCGGCTGCTTTGAGGCAGGACGATGCTCAGCAAATGTTCAGCAGTCGCAGTTGAGCACATTGACTTTTTTTATTTTTTTCGGGTCAATTCAAGTCAACCCACGAGGTTCATGGTGAGACATTTTTTGTACGAAGTCAGAAGGCAGTGATAAATGCAGCGTTTGCTGAGTCCGAAGCCTGAAGCAAGAAAACTATGTAGGACATGGTGCCTGCACGATATTAGTGCATATGAAGCCTCAAGCGCTAAACCTATGTAGTTCCCTTTTGCCCATGGTGCCAGGACGATCTGAGTGTGTTGGAAGCCTGAAGCACAAACCTATGTAGTTCCCATTATGCTCATGATGCCTGGACGATATCAGTGTATTGGACGCCTCAAGCACAAAAACGATGTAGTTCCCATTATGCTCATGCTGCCTGGATGATCTGAGTGCGTTGAAAGCCTCAAGCGCGAAAGCTATGTAGTTCCCATTATGCCCATGGTGCCTGGACCATTTCAGTGTATTGGACGCCTCAAGCACAAAAACGATGTAGTTCCCATTATACTCATGCTGCCTGGATAATCTCAGTGCAATGGAAGCCCCAAGCACAAAAACTGCAGTTCCCATTTTGCCCATGGTGCCTGGAGAATCTCAGTCTTTTGGAAGCTCAAGCACTAAAACAATGCATTTCCCATTATGTCCATGGTGCTTGGATGGTCACAGTTCTTTCTAGAAAATGTTGTATAGGAAGCTCTACGATCAGTAGGTCTTAATCTTGCCAAGCTCTCTTCCTGTCCCGGCCTTTGTTTGCATATGTGCGTAGGAATTTTGTATTAAAGTGCTTACATATCACCAGCGAACACGCACAAGGACACTAGAAAAATGGCAAGACACCGATAGTGGCATGTAGAATTTGTTCATTTCGTTTATTCCTAGCGCTTCATCACTACCACCATCAGCAAAAGCGAACCTCACTTTTAAGAGTGCACCTCACTTTTCTCAAGTTTTTTAGCAGTCCTGCCTTGCGACGAAGAAAAAACTGAGCCCTGCCATTCGTAGGATGAGCCAAACGTTTCGCCACGTTCAGTCATATTGCCACGACGTCAAAACAGAGGTCTCGCCGTAGAGACTGAGACACCAGAAGCAGGTCGATCTTCTTTAATTAGAACGCGCAAGCGAGTTCTTCTTCTTTGTCCATTTCGTAGTCTTTCGTGGCACATGCACAACTGTCATCGTCTTTCTTGGTCAAGCACGTGAAAATATTATAGCGATGGCCTTCGATACCTCTTCAAATGAGAAAATCCACCATTAGCGTGGGTGCGTTAACGCGAGTGATGCAGAAATCGTCACTGCGGAAGGGCGTCATCATAATGTCACAGATTGCAAAGATGTGTTACGTTACCAAGACGTTACTTAAGGTACTGTCACACCGGGACGTCATCATAAGACATCGTTGCTTGGTCAAGGGCGTGCGAAACCACACATATGCAGTGCGAAACTCGTTATTGTATGGATAGCTTGCATGAACTCTTATCCGTGAGCTTCTGCAAAACTAAGTTACATAGAAAACGTTTTCGTGAGAGGGAAGGGGGGGGGGGGCTCAACGCACCAACTCACAGGAAAAACATGAGCGCTTTCGAGTCTTCCTATAGGCAAACACATTAGGGACCGTGTATGTTTTATGCGCTGCGCGAAGTTCATCGCACAGCAATTGAGTGGCATCGCAGCGTTTAACAATGCGGGCGTCGCAATTAGGCCAGCCCTGCAGCACCAGTGCACGGTCTCGTCGCCATCGGCGAGGCCGTCCACTTCATTAGGTCGTCCCGTATGATCGAACGAAAGCAAAGGCAGGAGCGGGGAGCAGACGCCCATGGGTTATATGCGCTTTTATGAACCATCACTGAGTGGCTCGGCTCCTCTTCCCGGGCCAAATGGTCAAGGCCGTGAGCTCGAAGTTGAGTCGTTGTTCACAGGTGCCCTGGCGGGCGCGGACGTCCGTGAAATGTGGTTACGGAAAGCGTTCCGGCTGCTAGCCAGCGAATCCCGTCATTCTGCGGCAGAGACGGGAACGAACTGGTGGCTTCTCACGCGAGGAGACAGGCTGAGAGAAGTCCTACTTGAAATGCATGAGTCCTATCGAGGCCCATGGTCTGTCTGCACACCTTGAACCAATGAGACACGGTGATGAGGGCCTAAGGCTATATGTGAAGGAAGAGCAAAAGGAATAGAAGGAGCTTTTGCTCTATCGAGAACCCAAATTACTTAAATTCAGTCCCACTATCGGAAACAGAATTTACTTAAGGCACCGAGTTTCATTGCCTAAGGCACCAATTTTCAGTAAGAACTAGGCATACCTATGCTTACAATTTGGAAGACTACTTTGCACGTAGCTGATTTTTTCTTCAATTATTTTTTTTCTCCAACAATCAATAAATAAAGAAAAACATGTTACCATTTGAAGCACCTTGGGGTAGTAATCATAATCATGCAATTGATATCTATGTATGTGTACATACAAACGATGACCCTACATAACCATGTAACCATACAAAATCAGTTATTGAGACTGCTTGACATGCAATTGCTTCTCTAGTAAAGTGTTTCTCTTACTGTCATGTTGTCACGGGGTCGTGACGTCGACGAAAGAAAAGACGACTTGTGCAAAATGAAACTGTTTATTTGGCCGAACTTGTGACCGGTAAACAGAAAGTCAGATTACAGCGATACACATTATGGTACGCCAATCCACTTAAGATCACGCCACTAGTCGGGCAGCCAAGCAAGGTACTTGCTTTGTTTCTGTTTTTGCGTCCCGCTATAGCTACACACGGGCCTCGATTACAGCGACCAGATATAATTAGCACTCTGGATATCACTTTGAAAGAAAGAGGAGCCTTTCAATGCTGTCGTTCCTACAAGACGACGCAAACACAGGCCGTGCCACGAAGGGTTCGCAACAGAGGCAACGCGTTCCGCGAGCCTTCTTCACGCGAGACCCAATATAAACAGCGTTCAGCGCAGCTGTGGGATTGCGTGCTCGCAGTCCGCGTGGAAGAAGGTTGCACGCCATCACCGCGCGGCCGAGCCGGCATTGTGTTCGCGTCAGCTCGCTTCGCAGATTACGGCTCCCCTCGGGGTATAACATTCACGACTGGCAAATCTCCGGTCACCTCTCTCGCGTGTGGGAGTCAAAGAAAAGTCAAGTCGGCATCGCTGGCCTTTTTTTATTGTTCACCCCGGACGGCGTTTACGCAAACAACAATGTTTGGGCATTCACGCGAACAACCGCCGCTGCAAGCTACGATACCCCCCTACTACTCTTCTCACGCGTGGGGCTGATGAGAGATGCGCGCCGTAATGGTCGAATGGGAGGACGTGTATACGTCGATATAAAGGAGGCAGCGACAGGATTCGCATACGAACGCTCTGAGAGTGCCGCTCTTGAAGGCGCAGGCGTTGGGATATATGCGCTTCACACCAACCCAAGTACCGTATTGTAGCGCTTGTATTGGGACGCGACTTTCTGTTGAGCTTACAGATCGTCAAGCACCTTATATATGATAAGCGTTTTCCAAGCGGTGGACTCATTACGCGATTGTGGCGCGAAGACTGCGAAAGGGCGGTTGTGGTCCTCCCTGTTTGAACAAAATTATCGCAAACATTTATGAGCAGGTTTGGGTCGATCGGCCACTGCCTCGACACCGGGCGAACCTTCGCATTTGACACCATACTGACATTTGCGACCAAGTATGTTAGTCCACTACATTGAAACTCCACTAGGATCTATCTATCTATCTATCTATCTATCTATCTATCTATCTATCTATCTATCTATCTATCTATCTATCTATCTATCTATCTATCTATCTATCTATCTATCTATCTATGCATGTATGTATGTATGTATGTATGTATGTATGTATGTATGTATGTATGTATGTATGTATGTATGTATGTATGTATGTATGTATGTATGTATGTATGTATGTATGTATGTATGTATGTATGTATGTATGTATGTATGTATGTATGTATGTATGTATGGTTGTCCCGGCTACTGTAAAGATCTCTGTAAAACTCCTCCGCTATTTGAACTATCCTATCCATATTGGTAGTTTTTTGCCTTCTTTGTCCCTTAGTGCATACATCCGATTTTTGCCTATCCCAAGTTTCCTCTTCACTGCTTTGACGCTTCCTCCGCTTTTCAGAGCGTGTTCAATTCTTTCCATGTTATACCTTCTTACATCGCATACCTTACGTCTATTAATCAACTTTGAAAGCTCTGCCAGTTCTATTTTGTCTTTTGTACTTGAGAATTTCATAATTTAACGCTTCTGAATGGGATTCTTTGTTTCCTGGGAAAGCTTGCCAGTGTCCTGTCTAACTACCCTGCCTCCAACTTCCACTGCACACTCCGTAATGATACTCACCAGAATATCATTCATTGTATCTACGCTAAGGTTGGTTTCCTCACTAGGAGCCGAGTACCTGTTCTGAAGCGAGACTCTGAATTCCTGTACTTTCCCTCTCAGTGCTAGCTCATTGATTGGCTTATTGCGTATCAGTTTCTGTCGTTCCTTCTTCAAGTCTAGGCGAATTCGAGACCGTACCATTCTATGGTCACAGCATCGTACCTTGCCAACAACTTCCACATCCTGCACGATGCCTGGGTGAGCACTCATTATAAAGTCTATTTCGTTCTTATTTTCGCCTTTAGGGCTCCTCCATGTCCACTTGCAGTTTCCTCGTTTTCGGTAGAAGGTATTCAAAATCCATAAATTATTGCGTTCTGCAAATTCTACTAGTAGCTCTCCTCTGGCGTTTCTAGTACTGATGCGATAATCTCCTACTGCCTGGTCTCCAGCCTGCTTCTTCCCTACCTTTGCATTACAGTCTCCCATGAGTATAGTATACTGTGTTTTTACCTTACTCATTGTCTGCATAGAAGCTTTCAACTGAAGCGTCATCATGGCTAGATGTAGGTGCGTAAGCCTGTACCACCTTCATCTTGTGTCTTTTATTCAGTTTAAGTACGATACCTACCACCCTTTCGTTAATGCTATAGTATTCCTCTATGTTGCCAGCTATGTTTCTGCGAATTAGGAGCCCCACTCCCAGTTCTCTTCTGTCAGCCAGCCCCTATAGCAAAGGAAGTGCCCATTTTGTAGCACCGTATTGGCCTCATCTGTCCTCCTAACCTCACTGAGCCCTATTATATCCCATTTAACACCCTCTAGCTCCTCGAATAGTACAGCTAGACTTCCCTCACTAGATAAGGTTCTAGCGTTAAATGTTGCCAAGTTCAGGTTCCAATAGCGACCTGTCTGAATCCAGAGATTCTTACCACCCTCTGCTGCATTGCAGATCTGACCACCGCCGTGGTCAGTTGCTTCGCAGCTGCTGGGGACTGAGGGCCGTGAGTTATTTGACGTATGCATGTGGGAGGTAGTGGCCAGATACTGCACCAGGGTGGCCAATCATTCTCTGGTGAGGGAATGCGTTCCCGGCGGTGGCTACCGGTGAGGCCGCAACCCAGGCCTCTTAATGCAGTTCCATCACCACGCGGATTTTTTAAAATCTGGTTGGGAACTAGTGGCACTGGGATTCGAACCACGGACCTTTTGCATGCGAGGCGGATGCTCTAACCACTACACCATGGCTGCCTCCTTAAATAGCGTCGTTAAAATAGCGGAGGAGTTTTACAGAGATCTGTACAGTAGCCGGGACAACCACGACCTTAATACTATAAGAACTAGAAGTAACCCAGATGACACCCCACCAGTAATTATTGAAGAAGTCAGAAAAGCTTTGGAAAGCATGCAAAGAGGCAAAGCTGCTGTTGACGATCAGGTAACATCAGATCTGCAGAAAGATGGAGGAGAGATTGTGTTAGAAAAACTAGCTACCCTGTTTACGAGGTGTCCCCTGACGGGAAGAGTACCAGAGTCTTGGAAGAACGCTAAAATCATCTTAATACATAAGAAAGGAGATGACAAGAACTTGAAGAACTACAGGCCGATCAGCTTGCTCTCTGTAGTATACAAGCTATTTACAAAGGTAATTGCTAACAGAGTAAAGAAAACATTAGAATTCAATCAACCAAAGGAACAAGGAGGATTTCGAACAGGCTACTCAACAATCGACCACATTCATACTATCAATCAGGTAATAGAGAAATGCTCAGAATATAACCAACCACTATACATAACCTTCATAGATTACGAGAAATCGTTTGATTCAGTAGAAATATCAGCCGTCATGCAGAAAATGCATAATCAGGGTGTCGATGAAGTATATATAAACATCCTGAAAGAAATCTACAGGGTATCAACTGCTACCATAGTGCTTGATAAAAAAAGCAACAGAATACCAACCAAGAAGGGTGTAAGGCAGGGTGACACAATCTCCCCAATGCTATTTACCGCGTGATTACAGGAGGTTTTCAAAAGCCTAGAATGGGAACAGTTAGGGATAAGAGTTAATGGAGAGTACCTTAGTAACCTGCGCTTTGTCGATGACATTGCCTTGCTGAGTAACTCAGGGGACGAATTGCAACTCATGGTTATGGAGTTAGACAAGGAGAGCAGAAAGGTGGGTCTTAAAATTATTCTGCAGAAAACGGAAGTAATGTGCAACAACCTCGGAAAACAGCAGCGCTTCGAGATAGATAACAGTGCACTTTAAGTTGTAGAAGACTATGTCTACTCAGGGCAGGTAATAACCGCGGAGCCAAACCACGAGATTGAAGTAACTACAAGAGTAAGAATGGGGTGGAGCACATTTGGCAAGCACTTTCCAATTATGACAGGTAGATTGCCACTATCCCTCACGAGGAAGGTATATAACAGCTGTATCTTGCCGGTACTCAGCTACGGAGCAGAAACCTGGAGACTTACAAGGAGGGTACAGCTTAAATTGAGGACGACGCAGCGAGCAACGAAAAAGAAAATGGTAGGTGTAACCTTAAGAGACAAGAAGAGAGCAGAGTGGATTAGGGAACAAACGGGGGTTAAGGATATCATAGCTGAAATCAAGAAGAGGAAATGGACATGGGCCGGGCATGTAGCGCTTAGACAGGATAACCGCTGGTCATTAAGGGCAACTAACTGGATACCCAGAGAAGGCAAGCGGGTTAGGGGGAGACAGAAGGTTAGGTGGGCAGATGAGATTAAGAAGTTTGCGGGTATAAATTGGCAGCAGCAAGCACAGGTCCGGGTTAACTGGCGGAACAAGGGAGAGGCCCTTGTCCTGCAGTGGACGTAGTCAGGCTGATGATGATGTATGTATGTATGTATGTATGTATGTATGTATGTATGTATGTATGTATGTATGTATGTATGTATGTATGTATGTATGTATGTATGTATGTATGTATGTATGTATGTATGTATGTATGAATGTATGTATGTATGTATGCATGCATGCATGTATGCATACATGTATGTATGCATGAATGTATGTATGTATGCATGAGTGTACAAATGTATGTATCCGATGGAGGCGGGAATGTTGTAGGCCCGTGTGCTCAGATTTGGGTGCACGTTAAAGAACCCCAGGTGGTCGAAATTTCCGGAGCCCTCCACTACGGCGTCTCTCATAATCGTATGGTGGTTTTGGGACGTTAAACACCACAGATCAATCATTCAACAAATGTATGTATGTATGTATGTATGTATGTATGTATGTATGTGTGTATGTATGTATGTATGTATGTATGTATGTATGTATGTATGTATGTATGTATGTATGTATGTATGTATGTATGTATGTATGTATGTCAGGACTTTTCTTCCCGGACACGCACAATGTTTCGAAGGTGAGTTGTGTTTTGTGATAGTAAAAAATAAAATTATTATGGGCTGTCACGTAATCAACTTATTACAGTAATACATAGTCCACTACCATCAGCCCTCATGCTTTAAGAGACAATAATTCTGTAACAGGCGAGATGGCAGACCGATGCACAATGGTTAGCACGAGCTTGATACAGTACAACGAAGTGTAGCTTCATTATGGAGCGAAGCTGTCCGAAGATTGCGGTATAGAATCTTGGCTGCGCGGGCCCCATTTTCGATCAAAGCGAAAGTGCCTTAAGCCCTCGTATTTAAATTTAGGTGCACGTTAATGGGGTTCCGCTGGGTGAAATTTCTGGTACCATACTCGTTGCGTACACTCACATCATTATCACCAGAAAAATATTATGATCAGTAATTTCCGCAAAATCTGGCAAACGAACGATCATCCTCCAGTCATTCGGAGCGCGAAGCTAGAAGGGCAGCGAACACGCCTGTTTGAAAAGGGAGCTTCAAAATTGATGAGAAAGCTGTCCTTGTCGGAGCATGACAGACTTTTCTTAAAACTGAGAGACCTTTATCAAACCCCGCGAGCACTTTATCCCACTAGCTTCGCCCAGGAAACAAGTCGCTTCGTATATTACAGCTGTACTTCATTATCCGAAGTCCGGTGTAAGCTTTAATAAAAGATGGAGCACGTTGTTCTCTTTTTTAGGAGTCATGATTAGCCGCTTGTTTAACTCTAATTATAGATACACGTTAATTTTTTTGGAGAATTGCGCCTCTCACGATTCTATCAGGAAAGCATAATGATCATCAAGAAAGAGTTAACGTGCAACTTCAAAGTGATTTCTAAATTAAGCTAGCTAAGAGTCTTCTAAAACACTAAAAAGCCTTCTTTCTCTCCCCCGGTAGCTGGTGGCCTATGTTCCTTTTGTCTATCCACTCTTTCGAAGAGCATGTACACTAGGTTCATCTCTTTTAACTGAAGGCATTCTCGAGCTACAGCGTGTACTGTCAGTTGTCGATTTCTGTCACGCTCATCATGTACTGCGAATGGTTACGAGACATAGCACAACGCAATACAGAACTTTTCACTCGTTTGCTGGGAGCTACTTGTGAACGTGTGAACACGGTAACGCCATTACAGGACCACAAAGGCCGCATGACTTCGGGGCCACGAGAGAATCTTTATGCTGGTTCCCAAAGGAACGCCGTCACTGCCGTTAGGTTGACGGGCATGAGGGGGGAGGCTCGCCGAGATTCTCACCTGACGCCTGACGAGGCAATCGCGCGCGACAACGAGAGAGATAGAGAAATGAACAACTGAATGGAAGCCCAAGAGTAAACACGAAAGCAGCTCCGACTCGTATGCGAGCGTCTCCGGGCTCTGCGACACGTTCTGCGTGATGGCTCAGTTCACACGTTCCATTGTGTGAACGCAGCGCACGTTGTGACGAGAGAAGAACGCCTTCCTGGTGGTGGTGTCTCCGCCGCTGCCCATTTCCTTTTCACACTTGCCAGTCTTCGTTGTTAGTTGACGCCACTGCTCGCTTCCGCACGACGAAGATTGCTCATCGTAAGCTTTCGCCCTTCTTGTCTCAATGTCTGATAAAGGCACTGCGCGGCTGACGGCACCGAGCGCAGCGAGAGAAACATTTAAAAAATCTTGAATATGGAGTTGATGTCAAAAAGGTAATAATAATATTTGAGGTACCACATCACAATAGCAAGATAAAATTATGAAAGACACCGTGGTGCAAGCCTTCAGAAATTTTTACCATCTGGTGTTGTTTAGTACGCACTGCTATTGCAGTGTACACGGGCCCCTACCAGTTCGCCTGCACGGATTGCGACCGCCAGGGTCAAACTTGCGACGTTCGGGTCAGCAGCCGAGAACCATAACTACTAATCCATCGTAGTGGACGATGTCAAAATAGTAATACAAAATAGTTATAGTTAAAAGCTTGTGAGTGGTGGTACATAAAAACACGTAGATATTTAGTGTATGACAGTAGCTATGGCAAAAAATATAGCTAATATATTTTATTAGCGTTAGTATGTCCTAAAACCTATATTTTACATAGCTTTGTTGTATCACGGTTGCTCGCGCAATCTAGCTCACAGAACGTAGTTTGTGCTCTTCAAAGCATTCTTATTTCACTTCAGTCACCCCTCATTCATTATTAAGCATGTTGACTCATCCCGAATTCAGCTGATTCATTTGAATATATGGTTACGCGCTCTTCAATCAGACTTAATCGTCACTTGACTGACTTGACTGATTCACGATTCGCAATTATTGCGCTTTCTGAACTCTTGATTAGCGTTGTTGTGACTTCCTTTATTCATCCCTTGCAGCAGAATAGCAGTCATCATCATTATCGAGCCTCCTCACGAGCTGACGCTTGGCCTCGTGGCAGCGCCCGCTCACCCTTGTCTTTTTCTTTCTTTAGTTACATTAAAGTCTTTCATCTGGCAAGACGTGTTTTTGCTTGATGTGAGCCGCGCCGCAGCAGAAAAGCTCAGAGGTCCAACACATGGTGCCGAAAACCCGGGACCTTTGACGACGCCAACATCATCGACGTTAGGAGCCGCAACACCTCGGAAGACGGCGCCTGCAATCTTGGCGAGATACATCGACTGCGGGCGGCAGAATGGAACGACATCTTAGACGACGCCACAGCCTGCGGTCCCAGCGGGATGTCCTGTTGTCCGAGGCGGAAGACCACTTGCGAGGAAATCAAGCCGTCACGGCAGCAGCAGTAAGTGTATTCCTCGACCGAATAAGCACATTTTATGGTCAGGTAGAGAAAGTGGACGAGGCAATTTTTGAGAAGACGCCAGACGACCTGTTGGGCAGCGACACGTTAGACGCTGGAGAATACCGCGACAAGGTTGTTACTCTCACAGCGAATCTACGAGTCCCGCTGAATGAATGTCTGGCTCCTCCAGCCCCACTACTTACGAACGTTCACCCGTTATCATCTGTCAAAAGCAAGCTTCCCCAACTAGAACTCGTAAAATTTGATGGTAACCGCAGCCTAAGGCCGAGATTTTGGACGCGGTCTATATCACCAATCCACAGCAACAGCGAGTAAAGCACAGCTGACTAGTTCAACTACTTGAACAGTTTGGTTACCGGAGCGGCCGCGTCGGACATATCGGGATTACAAGCTACCGAAGAGTGCTATAAAGACGCTATTGAAATTTTAAAGAAGCGTTTTGGAGATGAACAAATCATAGTGCACGACCATTTGCAAGGTTTGCTGGATCTAAAGCCGGTGTCGTCATCACCAGACGTTCTTAAGTATAGGCAACTTTACGACAAGGTACAGGTTCATATTCGAAGCCTCAAGGCGCTTGGCACAAACTCGACAACTTATTGCTCCATGCTTCGGGAAATCCTGCTAAGAGTTCTACCGACGGACATGGTGCTGCGTTTTCACGAGATGCACAAGGCATCCTCGTCGGCTGCATCCTCTTCGAATATGCAAGGCAATTCAAACCGTGTAACGGTTCCAGAAGATAACGATCTTCGAATGCTTCTGGAATTCTTCGAACTTCAACTCACTTGTCGGGAAGCTGTTGCTGAACAAGACATAACAGAAACTCGTCGAGCCCCAGATAAGGGAGGGCTAAAACACAGTCATCCACGTGACGTTTCCACGACAGCTGCTCTACAAAGTTCAACGAAGAGTCCATAACAATGCCTGTTCTGCCGGTCTGAAAAGAAACCTGGCAAAGTCTGTGATACGAAGAATATCGACTTCTCAAAAAAAAAAGGGAGATGCTCATCAAAGCTGGACGATGCGTTCGTTGCCTAAAACAGGGCCACATGGCAAAACATTGCAGAAGCCGGTTAAAATGCGGCAAGTGCGCAAGAAGGCGCGCAACATCTGTTTGCGCATCCGATGACATCAAAAACGACAAGAAGGTGATATCTGCATCGGTCAATCTGGTGTCCAAGCAGGCAAGGTCAGTCATAATGCTCCAGAGTCTGACAGCCACCGTATTGGGCACCAAATCATCCGGTCGCTACCGAGTCCTTTTTTATGGCGGAAGTCAGTGAAGCTTCATTACAACAAAAGCTTATGGAAGACTTGGATGCGAACTAATAGAAGAGGAAACGTTAGCCATCGGTGTGTTCGGGGGTGATAACATACGGAAAACCATGAAGAAGGTACGTGTATCGATTCTCCCTGCGAACCGGAAGTTTCCGATTTCAATAGAGGCACTAATGGTGGACACGATATGCACTGAATGCATTCCGGTACCAGAAGAAAACGTTATAAGAGAAATGAACAAGATGCACTTGGATACGCAAGCTCTCTCTTTACAAGGAGTAGAAGACAAACAGGTTGAGGGTTCTTATTGGATCAGACTATTATTGGGATATAGTAACGAGTACTGTGAAGCCTGTGTTCAAAAAGTTGAAAGCTGTCAAGACGAAACTGGGATGGACTGTGCAAGGACCATTGCCTACTGCAGCCGATGTTACACAGAGTACCAGTATTGCAGTCCTACGATCCACAGTGACCGAGCAAGATATCTCGAAACTTTTGACTCGTTTCTGGGATAGAGAAAGCACCGGTATCCAGGCCGAAAATGAAGAAACGACGGTCGCTGAATCGGTGCAGGCAAATTTTGAGAACAACATCATTAAGAAAAACAATCGATATGAAGTGGCGCAACCGTGGAAGGAAAGGGTTAAGATGGGTGAAAACTACGCAGTTGCACTCAAACGTCTGCACAGTTTGATGAAGAAGCTTAACAAAGACAGTGAGCTCTTAAAACAATACGAAGCAGCTATTGCCTTCAAAAGAAGACCAACCAATTGGACCCCGGTATTATATGCCTCACCGAGCCGTCATACGAGAGGACCGATCTATTACGAAGGTACGCATCGTGTTCGACGCTTCGTCTCACGAATCCGGGATGAAGTCCTTAAACGACAATCTAGAAGCCGGCTTAAATCTAAATCCTGACGTAGCGACGCTACTGCTTCGTTTCCGACGCTACAAGATAGCAATGAACGCTGATGTTGAGAAGGCGTTCCTTCAAATTGGCCTGCAAGAACACGACAGAGATGCACTTCGCTTCTTGTGGTTCAAGACTTCATTTCAAGTGGACAGCGCACTGCCGGAAACAGAAGTTTGGAGAATGACGAGAGTGCCCTTTGAAGCTACTTCAAGTCATTTCCTTTTGACTGCAACCTTAAAGCACCACTTCAGGTCCGAAGAAAATTGCTTTCCTTCGACAGCCCGGCTATTGCAAGACTCCATATATATGGATGATCTTATTGGCGCTGACACCATTGAACAAGCTATTCAAATGCATAAAGAGATAATTGAAATCTTCAAAGATGCTTCAATGAACATTCGTAAATGGGCCAGCAACAACCCCGTTGTATCTGCCGTCTTCGTACAGTGAATCACGTCTCCTGAAAAATCACTTTGCTCACCTTCTGGACCTCTGAAAGTCCTGGGACTTTATTGGAACAAACAGACGGATACCTTTTCGTTTAGGCCCCAGGATATTCTACAGTTTATGGAGGAGTATCGAATTACCAAACGCTTTGTGCTCCAAGCTGTTGCAAGGATCTACGACCCTTTGGGGTTTCTGTCACCCTTTAATATAAGGGCGAAGATCTTCCTACGAGATCTCTGGAGGGAAAACCTCGGCTGGGATGACACCATGGCAATGAAGCGTCAGCTGTCTGGAAAAAATGGAGCAAGGAGGTAGCCATGCTATATGAGATGGGTATTCCCAGGTTCCTCGCAGCGGGCAGCGAAGGCGCTTATCAAAAGGCAGAACTGCACATCTTTTCCGACGCTACTGAGTCAGTATACGGTGCTGCAGCCTACCTTCGTACCGTCGACTTAAGGGGCACCGTCCACACTATACTATTATTGGCAAAGACAAGAGTTGCACCGTTAAACACGGTTACCTTGGCGAGGCTGGAATTAATGTGAGCTTTACTTGCAGCCCGCTTATATGCCTACATCATCAAGAACTGCGACCTGGGCATTGGTGAAGTAACATCTTGGTCAGATTCCCAGATTACCCTTTGCTGGATTTACAAGGACCCCGTTTCTTGGAAGGCATTCGTACGGAACAGGACGCAGGAGATCAGAAATTTGACAGAATATTCTCGATGGTGATTTTGTCCCTGAAAAGAAAACCCTGCAGATTTGCTCACTCGAGGCTTGACTGTACACAAACTGAGTAAATCACAGTTGTGGTGGTACGGACCCGGATGGCTTGCCATGTCTCATACATTTTGGCCTGAATTCAGGGGAAACCTCGAAAACAGAAAACTCGAGGCAGCTGAGACGGAGCCAGAAATCAATATCCACGCTGTTAACACGAGAAAATCGATGCCAACGCTGATTGATAACGAACGATTCAGCAGCCTCACAAAACTTATAAGAGTAACGGCATGGGTTTTCCGTTATGTTAAAAAGTTGAGGAAGGAAAGCGATAGGTTGTCTGCTGAAGAAATTCAACAGGCGGAGTACTACTTGATTCGCGTAGAACAGAGAGCTCACTTTGGTAACGAAGCCAACTGCGCCGCAAACGAGAATCTGATTCCTTCCCAAATTCCAGTTGGACAATTAAGATTGTTCTTCGACAACAATGGGCGGCTTCGGGTACAAGGAAAAGTTCAGATTACGGACTACTCGTACGGTTCTCGCCATTCAATCCTCCAACCGAAAGACTGTCACCTCATTACTTTAATCATCAATCATGCTCACGAAAAAGTCTTCCACGGAGGAGTACGAGACACACTGACTCAAATAAGGGAACAATAGTGGATTCCACAATTACGACAGCTGGTGAAAAAAAACAATACGACGGTGTGTCATCTGCCAACGCCTACAGTCTAAACCAGTTGAACAAGTTTCCCCTTGTATGCCCCAGGATCGTTGTAAACAAACGCCTCCATTTCTTGTAAGTGGAGTAGATTTTGCGGGTCCACTTTACATCAAAGGGCATCTTCACCAGCGCTTTTACATCGCTCTTTTTACTTGTGCTGTAACAAGAGCTGTTCACTTGGAACTTGTTGAATATTTGACGACTGTGGCTTTCCGTTGTGCACTTCGGAGATTCGTATCACGTCGAGGCCTCTGTCACACAGTGTACAGCGACAATGCCCGAACCTTCGTCAAAACGTCCAAATATCTAGAGAAGCTCTGGCGAACAATCGGCATCCCTATGTACTTGCATATTTCTCTTCCTCGAAGATTCAGTGGAAATTCATTTGCCCGAACGCTCCTTGGTGGGGTGGATTTTACGAGAGACTCGTACGTTTTGTGAAGACCTGCTTGAAGAAAATGTTTGGTCGACGTTTGGTAAATCAGACAGAGTTGGTCACATTACTAACGGAAGTGGAAGCAGTAATAAATTCTCGGCCTTTATTATCATATATATGTGTACAATGATATGGATGAGCCGTGCCCCCTATCTCCAGCAGATTTTCTCGTTGGAAGAAGATTGACAACACTACCACTTTACGACCTCAAAATAAAAACCGAGGCGACCAACGATCAACTGAAGAAACTTTGGAGCAAGAGAGAAGAGGATCTGCAAACTTTCTGGTCTCGTTGGTTAAAGGAGTACCTCAATGAACTCGGGAAAACCCATTCAACCAAGCAAAAAGAAATCACATATTGAAGGAAGGCAATCTAGTTCTACTCGGAGAAAAACATTGTCCCAGGCAACTGTGGACCTTGGTTCGCATAGAAGAACTGATCGGTGGACGTGATGGCATAGTGAGGACTTGCTTTCTACGCTTGCCCGACGGCACTGTTGTGAAGCGTCCTGTGCAGCTACTCTACCCATTGGAAGCCACCTAGCGTCATCTGTCGGCGCGGGAGGCTGTTGTGACTTCCTTTATTCATCTCTTGCAGCAGAATAGCAGTCATCATCATTATTGAGCCTCCTCACGAGCTGACGCTTGGCCTCGTGGCAGCACCTGCTCACTCTTGTCTATTTTTTCCTTAGTTCCATTAAAGCCTTTCACCTGGCAAGACGTGTTTTTGCTTGATGTGAGTCGCGCCCCAGCAGAAAGGCTCAGAGGTCCAACAAAAGCGTCAATGTACGCTGATTGAAGATTAGGTCGTGGGAGTAATCCTAGATTCACTCTTAAGCCAGTTTAATTCATCTTGATTAAGATTTATGCCACTTGATTCATTCTTCATTCACGCCTAAATCAATTGATCCCCTTCTTGATGAGTGCTTAAATCAGTTGCTTTACTGATAATTCACTGTTACCTCAATATTGAGTGAATGGAATGTAGGTTGCTTCCCTTTTCATTCACTTTAATGATACCTTGAGTCAGGCTGCACGCCTTTATGTGTGTTAGGAGACAGCGAAAGCTCTTCAATTAAAACAAGAGAATCTAACCGGAATGTCCAAATCGATGGCTCACTACTCTGCGTATATGCGTTGTATCACTCTCGATTCACATTATTCTACATCGATTCTATTAAAATGCACTTTTATTTGTACATCATTATTCATTTTATACCATTACATCTATATTTATTGACACGGAACTTTTGTCATCATCCAGGTGCGAACCACCGCCGTTGGGCATCAAAATGTTTTCACCTTAGTAATCCCGCCATAGTAATCCCGGGTACAGGTACCATCAGTTCACCTTTCTGCCTCATTTTATCGCGTCCACGCCGGCTTCTTCAGTAGCCCACGGCCGTGCGCGTCAGCACACGACAGACCAACGACGTGAGGCCCATATTTTACATATCAAGTGGGCCGGCAGGAGTCTCCGTTTTTCCTCCAATGGAAGGTCGTGAGTTGGCCAGGACGAACAGTCGGACTGGTCGATTGCTAGAACGTGCGTGGTGCATGCGATTAACTACGTGCTGAAGCCCTAATAGACCAAGCTTACGCGTGACCTCGTCTAGGGCGATCAGACCTGACGTCCGCCCGCGCGTTGCCTTCATCTTCTCGCTGCCGCCGTGCAGTTAACGGTAGCGTATACCGCGGATTATAAAGGAACCGCCAATTTCGTTCGTGTGTGATATGATCTGCATTCTTTGCGGAATGATGCGTCATTACGGGAGTACCATCGAGGCAAGAGCTGCAGAGTTACTTTCACACAGACATGAATAGGGATGACCTACGATCAGAATGAAAAGCATGCGTGATGTTGATACGAAGAAGGCCATCACGAGAATACCCGTGCAGCGAAGAGCTCAGTTGCATCGAATTAACGAAATTAGGCCCGCGGAAGGTCACTGCAATATCCAGCTGCAGTGCAGGTACAGGCAGAAAAAGAAAATTAAAACAAAAGACAGCCTTTGACAATTGTATATAAATAGGTGGCCGAAACGTGCTTCAATGAGGAGGTGGAGTGATAATGGCAGCATCTTGAAACCATGCAGATAATCACAATGCTTGAACGTTTTCTCAGAACACAACCTGGCTGCCGATGTCGCAATTGCTAATGCCAAGTACCTATCCACATACCTGCGACCGGTGTCAAGTGGTTCGTCCGCCCCCCCCCCCCCTCTCCGAAATTTGTATAGAATGGGGGGGGGGGCGGGTGCTTGACAGAGGGTCTTAAATAAGTGGGCCCGTTCCAGAAAAATACGGGCCTGCCTAGACTCTATCACCAGTGAAGTGACAATATATAAAATGCTGCAAGCGAAGCCAAACTCTAGAAAATTAGGTTCCTCTCTCGTGCGGCAACGAATAAATGGGTTAAACGAAATGTAGCGTAAACAAAGAAGAAGGAAGCAAGGAAAAGTGGGAAGGCAGGGAGGTTAACCAGACATCCGGTTGGCCACCTACACTGGGGGATTAGGGAAGGAGACAGAAAAGATGATAAAGGGAAAAAGAGAAGGAAAACAAATAGAGAGAGCCAGAGAGTGAATTCACTGCAGCGTGTAGAACTTCACCGCAAGTCAGAGGCGTTCACACAAACCCGTCGTCCTCAGAAAAAAAAAGAAAGAAAACGCAAGAGGACTTTCAGTGCCTTGTGGGCGTTGCCTGAAAGAGCGCTTACAAGAGCGTGAGCTGACTCTTTCAGCTGCTGCGGAGACGTCTCATTTGATGGCTCATTGCAGATCATGCAGATGTGTGCTCAACTTGCAGAAAAGCAATGGAATATAGACATGTCGGTCCACACGCGCGTAAAATATCCGAAGCTTTTTTTTAATTAGATACAATGACAAGTGCGTCGGTCTTCCATCAATCACTCTTATAGATGAAGGATGTAGCCATCCGTAAGAGAAGACACGATTCATGTTGTGCTGTAACACACGTGTACATGCACACCACGGTTTTGATGACTCATTGATAATCAGCGCCATGCGCTTTTCTTCTGTCTCTATATATTCCGTTGCGCTGTCGCTTACTCTACGCTAAAGTCAGTCTGTAATAGCGGCATTTTACCACGCGTCTTATAGAAGGATCAGAGGAAAAACCCCACATGCGCAAGCACAATACACATTCACGAAGAAATGCACTTGCGCGCATACAAACGCGCGTAAACATACGCACACACACATTCAAGTATATGCCAATACAATACCCACCTTAACGAACACATAAGTTTCCAGGCGCAAACAGATTAAAGGATGTCAACAAAACATTGACGTAGGCAACAAGGATATCGATGACATTATGCACCAGTGATCGTTGCGTACGGGAGGAATAGCAGCGGATATGCAGGGACGCTAAAGAAGCTATGAAGCTTGGGCAGTTTTGTCGTGTTCTTCAAATAGAGGTAAAATGCACAGAAATATCTGCTAAATTATTGTGTCGAGAAATCACATTCGCCTATTGTGGCCTAGCTGCTGACATTGGCTTTCTAATGCATAGATATCACAGAGCCCTTCTAATTGATAATAAAGAAAACTTGTACATGTGCGTTTAGGCACCCTGAATTTTATTACTGCATGCTACTGCGCAACAAGTAATGACAGAACTGCATGCCATCGTGCAGGCATACAGTTTTGCACAGTTTGGTCACAGCTCACGTGCTCCGTGTTACTTTTGCGGTACCTGTACGTGCAGTTTCTACGCAATGTTTCCTGCGAATCTACGGCACCGGCAGCGCTCATCAAACGTATGCGCCCATTCAACGACACACGCCACCGCTGTCTGGCCGGGGAGGAGGACATCGAAAAGTGAACGCCGGATAGACGCGTCCATAAACAACGGGTCATTTCATCGGGAGGGCAACTTATTGAAGAACGTGATGGAGAACTCATCGTATCCGACTCATCGTCCGCTGGGAGGCAATCGAGATGCTCCTATACTGCTGACACGGTCTCCATGTTCCGAAGAGCAACGTTAAACTCACTCTCTCTCACCCCGGGACCCAATTATCCATCCGCGGTGGAGTCACTCGCGGGTGACCCCGGTGTTACTCCTTCCCACTTCGAGAGTCACCGGGGTCACTCTCGGAACGCCCATTATCGAAATCAGGAAGCAAGGACCGCCGACCGCGTGCGTGCGGCGGCGGCGACTCACGAAGAAGAACGCGGCGAGGAATCGCGTTCGCAAGCTCGCTGGCAAGAACGTGCTTGTAGTGCAAACACACACGGTGCAAACAACTCGCGGAGACGCGTAGAATCCTTGCAGACTGCCGTGCTCGTGTGGTATGTTCTCACGGAAAAGAAGTAAAAAAAAACGTTGTAATCGTCAAACTTCGCGAGACTGCAGCGCTAGCTAGCCAGCGCAGATTGTTCTGTAGAAGTCCTGCGTGCTTGAACGACGTGGTTTGAAGCTAGTGGGAAGGGAAGGGGATGATTACGTGTCTCGGCGAACATCGAAACGCCATCGAATCTAGGGCAGGATGCGAAGTAAAAGACGAAGCAACTGACTCTGCGCCACATGTCGATGACGGGTGGATGAAAGAATGCGATTCTGGTGTGACACAGCCATATGCACGAAACATATGTCCGGTACAAGACACGACTTTTGATTTATTGCGTAAATATAGGTAAGCGAGTGTGGCGATGGCGCTTGCGCAAGGATCGGATGGCTCCTTCGCATGATGCGTGTGTACATAACTTTTGTTTAGTTCACGTCTTGAATCTAAAAGACCCAGCAGCTGTGCCAGCATTTTTGTATTGGGCTGGCGCCAACAACAACAAATGAGTTTCTCTAGAAGAGGGGGGGGGCATGAAGGCGAGTAGTTAACTGAGTAACTCGTGCGCAGTCTGTTTTGGCTATGTTTGTTTTTCGGAGAGCATAGGGAAGGAAGCAGATGAAATTTTGTGGGGCTCCCACCCACATCCTTCCCCCATGTCCCCCATGATCTAAAGCCCCCCCCCCCCCCCCCATGTAGAGAGCGTCACTCTCTAAAATATATAAACAACAGACACGCGTCCTCCTTCCAACCCATCCCATCCCTGAACGCACCACTTGAACTACAGCCTTCAAATATCTCGTGAAAAGTCAGCGTCCTTAACCCGTCCGAACACCAACCATGTCGTGCTGTGGGAAATTTGTTACAGGAAAGAGTTGGTTGTAGTCTAAGGAATGCATGATAGGAACCTTGAGCAAATAACGGCTCCAGGAGGAGGGTGGTAAGAAGAAATAGATCACGTACAAAAGACAAGCAGACTGAGTACTATAGGATATCAATACACAAAAAAAGTGTTATTCACTTACATTTGTGAGCTCGTTGAAGAATAAGTACGACAAAGCTGAATTAGTGCCCCACCGCGGTGGTCTAGTGGCTAAAGTACTCGGCTGCTGACCTGCAGGTCGTGGGATCGAATACCGGCTGCGGCGGCTGCAATTTCGATGGAGCCCGTGTGCTCACATTTGGGTGCTCGTTGTGAAACCCCAGGTGGTTGAAATTTCCGGAGCCTTCCACAACGGCGTCTCTCATAATTATAAGGTGGTTTTGGGACGTCAAACCGCCGCAAATCAATGAATACATTGATCAATCAAAGCTGAACGAGTAAACGAAGCAACAGGAATTAGTGCCACATATTTTGTTTATGTTTTCTTATCCTTAAGTTCTTGCTTTCTTGACATGCCAATGCGCATTCGTGCTGTGCTGATAGAGTACGCAAATTATGGTCGTATCAGCACCACCTAGCAGCTTGTGCGGCAGACCAGAAAACGCAAGTGGACGTGAACACTTTCACCACTTCGGTCTCACAGGTAGCGCTCTTGGACCTAGAATGATAATTCTTACTGGACATTGGATTGCATAAGAGTTTGTGATAAACAAGTGGGTGTTTTTGTGATACATAAAATGATGTGGTTAGCTCATATACTGTATGTGGAAAGAAAAAAGTGTGCGGGAGAAGGTTTTATTCTAGTGCGAACTCCTGCAAGCAAACAGCAGATTATCATTTCATTGCAACTTATTTCGGTGTGCTAAATTGTTTTTTTAGCTTCTCATTTTTCATTTTGTGCAACCTTCCTTATTACCTTTTTTCGCTGCAGAACTTATAGATATGGAGTTGCCGAGGTAATATGAACTTGAACCTTTCTACAACAAGATACAGCAAAACGGAACATGCTTTAGGTCGTTAATGTTCGTTTCCATAATAGATCATCACTTTCACGTGCATATATATATATATATATATATATATATATATATAGAGAGAGAGAGAGAGAGAGAGAGAGAGAGATAAAGAGAGATAAAGAGAGAGTTATAGGGTACACAGGTATGTGACCGATTGGGTAGATGGGCGCGACTTTAAATTTCGAATCCACTCTCTGACGTGCTTCGAACGGAGAGAAACTACGAATCTGTGTCATGGGGTTTATTGGGAGGGTGGAGGGGGTGGACAGCGGAAGTGTGGAATGGACTCCACGTCCACATCGCACCTGTCACGCACCACCGCGTCACTACAGTACGCATGAGGGATTAAAAGGCGTTCACAAGGGTACACCATTCCATAAAAGGCATGCGGACACACTATACTGAAAGCGTACAGTAGAAAAGGCTGTCTGTGTTCGAAAAGTTGAGTCTAAGATGTGACAGGAGAACCTGACCCCTAATCACCCGCCGTATTGCATTCCTTGCAGCGTCTATTCTACACGCCGGATTTCTGGACCCTTATCCTGAGGTACGTGTATGCTTGTACGCATTACATGAGATATCTAACTGAGAGTTCACGCCACGCTGATTATAGCCTATGGTTTGGTAAAGGTCTCTCGTTTCATTACGCTCATTGAGATCTTTTCAGGTAATCGATAGTGCGAAACTTGTTACGGTTGTGGTTAAAGGAAAACACAGATGTCAAGAAGCCAAAAAAGTGTCAGCAGGTGGTTTGTACACTGAAAACACTGAACATGAAAATATTCATGTTCCCTGACCTCTAGCCGTACTTTCCAAGCAAGAGAGATGAGATCGTAATAGTGCTGTGGGAATATTTGAAAACTTGGGCGTGTTGCACAATGGACATCTTGTCGCACAGCGCAAAACAAGAACTTACGTCAGTGTCCTATTCATTTCGGTGCTCGAATATAATGATGTGCACTGAAAATATCGAACACTTTTCGAACGTATTTTGATTACCTAGCAAGCTCGAGGTCTGACGGGATGATCGACAGTATATTGATAACAGGATGATGGCGTTTGCCCTGAAAACGTCAATGTCATCGAAATGATCAAGTCATCAGTTAACTAAATTTATAATTGCATTCAGGATGATGCTGACTGATGAAAGTTGTTTAGTATTTACACGTATGCATTACTTATTAGTGGTTTCTATCTTTCTTCCTTTAGGTGGCGGGATCGAATCCCGGCAGTGGGGGCCGCATTTCCGACGGAGCTGAAAATGCTGTAGGCCCGTGTGCTCAAATCGGGGTCCACGTTAAACAACCCTAGGTGGTCGAAATTTCCGGAGCCCTCCACTAAGGCGTCTCTCATAATGATATGGCGGTTTTGGGAGGCTAAACGCTACACATCAATCTATCAATATCTTCTCTCTTTCTTCCTTTCTTTTTTTCTTTTTCTCTTTTACAATGCGAAATGTTCCATATCATAGAGTTTCATACAATAATACGTAGAGGGGAATCTGGCGTAGTGTCAACGCGGGCTCCTTCAGGGGTGTTAGTGCCCCCATAGAAATTATGGGAAGTGCAGGCTCGGATCCACTTCGGATGGATTACGTTCTTGAGATTCGCGACGCTCCTTTTCCGAGTGTAAAACAAAGAAATATGAACTTACGATCAATTGAAAGTTGCTTCATTTACTTGTAGGCAAACGTTATAGCAAAACGTTTTTGTGACCAGGCGGCTTAAGTGAAACCTGAGCAAATTCATCCATCAGGGCATTGCTCTGCTATTGCGTTCCAAATTTGGCATCAAAATTTAGTGAATTATTTTTCATGACATCTGAAAACAAACATGCTCGTTTTTCTCTCGAAAGGATGGTTTGCCCACAAAGCACCTCTGGTTTTGTTGTGTAGTCGAGTCAGCGGAGCGTGATGGTGCGTCCATAGCTTCGTCATCGTCTTGCAATCCATTTAAAACGAGTTTAGGCAAGACGAGCTCGTGAAAAACATGAACTCGTGGCAATATCCTGCACTGGCATAAGATGCTACAACTATGCGCAGCGGTGAGTGGACGACGCTCCTTTAGACTGTCAAATATTTTTATTTATTTATTTATTTATTTATTTATTTATTTATTTATTTATTTATTTACATTTCACCTACATCGCCGTGAGGCAACACGTAGGGGAGGTACACATAATAATTTAACTACAAAGTTTTCAATCAAAACAATAGATTCAACAAATAAAACAGCACTCAAAATATTTTAGGAGAAAAAAAAGCACTCGAATATTGGTGAGTGAAAACAACGTCACAATCATGCATTTGAAAACACGCACACGCTTCGAGACAGCAAACCATTCTTAGTGGCAGTAATATTGTAGGAGTGGTTACTATGAGGAAAAAAAAGGATTCATTATCAGTTTCATTGACGAGATCATCTGGTAGACGGTTCCATTCCTGTATTGTTTTTACGAAAAAAGAACTACCGAAAAAGTGGGTTTTGTAACGGTATTCTAATATTTTTCGTGAAGGGTCCTGACGATTAGAGACGTGCGTTGGTGTGAACAGATAATCAAGAGGGTTAATGGCATTTCCATTATAATATATACAATGCAGAAATTTAAGCCTGACTCGTAATATGACTCGTAAAGCGGCAACATCGCAGCAAATCAGAAGATCTAGTGGTCATAAGCCTCTTCGAACATCAAAGGCACTGCTTCAGCCTTTTTCACCGCACCCCACTACCCGTGCTGCGCGAATAACGAAACTAAAACTGTAGAAAGCGTCCGTATACAGTTCGCTAGCTAACCCTATCCAATCCGAAGTCTGTACTTCCCATTATTCCCGAGGAGGTACATGATCGCAGCGCCAGATTCCTCTAGGCATTATTGTATGAAACTATACGTGCCATACTAACTGTTACTTTCCAGTGTGCCCAGAATTCTGTTTTCATCCATGCAATTCAACACTTCATTCGCTAAAGGCGACAGTAACGCTCACGCTTTCACCATTATGCCACTACAAAATGAGGAAGCGCAAAATTATAGGTCATAACTCGGTAAAAGATCAGATTGTCGTATAGAAAATCGCAGATTAGCGATAAGCCTAGAAAACATCATTTACTTCAAAAAATACGTGCGTAAATAGGCACCTGACCAGTGTACTATGGCGCATTGAAATAGGGCAGTGTGTCATCTTCACAGCAAATCAATGGGAGATCGGTGGTCGCTGTGGCGATGATGCCGCCAGCATAAATACGATGTATAACTACAAGGTTCATGTTCTCGATGCGGCATCATCAAAAGTGCCGTGATGTGGGACGGCGTTCCGCTCTCTCATAGCAGAGTACCAAGTACTCGAAATCGTTAAACACTTTTTGTTTACACACATAAGTCTTTGTAACAGAGCCAAGGTGTCCCGGGATGGCTTTATGGTCTCCCATAGTAGAGCACTTAATACAATAAATTGTCAACCACACTTTCTTAACATGCTATCGAATGGGTGGAATGGGTGGAATGGGTAAAAATGTCTGCAGAGCAAACTTAAAATGTGCCTAGCGCACATTTTAAGTTTGCTCTGCAGACATTTTTACCTTTTTTGCGCAATATAGTCCCATCACATGATTTAAATTCAAATAATCTACAAGATAAAGAGATATATAACATAATTGGATGCATTAATGAACTAAATAATGCTGATTCTGCATAGTCTGACCTCACAAAATTCCTATCGCAGAACAGGGACCCAGGTCGTCGACTTGCTTACTGTTTCGATTTCAAAGAACATAAAAAAGCACATCGCTATTCATTTGATCCATATGTACCCCTGCCTGGCTATCACATTAAATTGAAGCCATGCGATGAAACAAACGAGGAGATAACGAGGAGATAACATCAAAAGAGATAAACGAGGAGATAAATTCGGAAGAGTTCCACGACCGCCTTACCTGCAAGAGCCAGGAGAGTAAGTAGTTGCAATGTTAAAAAAAAAATAACGTTCTATGACGTATTTTGCTGCACTCATTAGTACATTTTACTCGTCAAAGTGGCGCCAAAGTCCAGGAACGCAACTATAAATTCTCCGCAAAGTACTTAGGGTGATGTACATAGTTTATGCGAGTAAACTCTTGAATTCCTTTCGGTCTGCAAGAACTGCTACGCACCAGGTTTCCGCCAATACCGAGTCTCCCATGCAAATGATAAAATTCTCTGATGTGTTATGAGAAGCAGACGACAGCAATCGACGGGCTTCCTCTCGCACACACACGACCAGCGCGGCAACTTCAAATACTAATCTCGGAGGCTCTGTATCTCCACTTCTTACAAATTATTTCAGGGGGTGGCGAAAGGTGGTGGTACAGTAGTACGGAGTGCTCTTGGACCACTGTCCGTCATCGTAAAAAGAGCCATGGTTTCGGCGCCAGACGACACACTGCCCCATTTCTGCACACCAAAAGGGCAACCCTGTACAGTCGCATTTTACAGCGAAAGTTGCTATAAGATCACAACGAGGGTCGCGTGTGCCGTAGTTGTCCGGCGCTGCCGCCGCTGGTCTAGGTAACCACTATCGTGCAAGATGAAAAAGAAAAACCAACAAAATAATAAAAGAACAACGACACATTAAGATTCAAACTCGGGTCGTTGCGTGCCAGCCCGGTATTCTATATACCATTGCGCTAAGTCGGTGCTTAGAACTCCGCTGCAAGCTGACCATAGGTTAGCTTCGTTTCTATATAAATGAATCGCATTTATGCGCGTAATAAAGCACTTTAGAGCACCTAAGGAACAGCTTCACACAATGCGAATTGTTTAACGAGTGGGTCGTCGAATGGTATACAACCACCATTACAATAGCGCTACGCATATTTATTTCTACATCGTCGTCAGTCCCTGCATAAAAAAATTGCACAAAATTCTTTGCAAGTGTGTAGTGGGTACTACTCTTTTCGGAAGACTGACGAAGTATGGCATAGTGACTGCCTCCCTATACAGTATACACAAAAGTTATGGCGATTTATGGCATAGTGAGTACCCTGCAAGTATACGTGAAGCAGCTACCCAATTAGTTTTTTTTTTTAAGGCTCTGAAAGAACGCTCTTCCAGCTTCCGTTGTAACTGTGCTACGCATACCGAGTAGTTTTTTTTTTTTTTTACGTTTGCCGGCTTGGAGTTTAACTAGTACGTCACCACCGCATCAAGGCCAGCAGTGGTGCCACGCACACCCCAAAGTCGTATTATGCAATATCACTCACTCCATCACTGGCGTTAAAGCTTCTCTGTCGCGTTTTGCGCGGATAAACCTAGCTAGAATGATACTATTTCGTGGCCTTGAGTGTTTCATTTGGTTTTACACCCTCGCCTAGTGAAACATGCACCATTACAACACATCAATAGCGAGTGATCTACCAACAAGATTACATAAACCGTACTTAACTGACCCAGACCAAGGATAGGATGTAACGACTACAAGACCGACGGTACGCCTATTCCGAGAAGTTTTAAGAAGTGTTAACAATAAATACTGAGGCTTAACGCCCCTCCACAATACGATGTGATTATGGCATACACTGTATTGGAGGGCTCCGCGAATTTTGACCCTTGGGAGTTCTTTGGATATATGCCTAAATCTAAGCACACGGGCCTCTAGCATTACTCCTCCGTCGATATGCGGCCGCCGCGAGCGGAATTCGACCCCGTGACCTTTCGGTCTGTGGTCGAGGTTCGTGACCACTATATACAACTGTGGCGTATGCTTGTAAGAATGTTTTGCTTTCCACTCTCGGAGGCGGCAAACAAATAGTCTGGGGATGTCCATGCGGACCACACACATCGGTGTACGAAAGGCAAGAAAGAAAAAGAAAACAAACAAACAAACAAGGTTCCTACGCATTAGAGCTCATAGAAGCCACAGGCCCACGTCGGCTATAGACCTCCCGTTGGCGTGCGGTACATAGTGCAGTTTGTCATGTTTAACAAGGCCTCTCGGCAGGCAATGTATCCAAGCTTCGCACTACGAGCACCGTAAAAAAAAATGTGGACATGCATCTTACGCTTTTTCGAGTTTTCGTCAACTCATGGAATTGGACACCTAATTAATGATGGGGAGGATAGATTCTTTCCCGTGAAAAAAAACGGCTAGCCACAACTAAAGGGACGATGGGACATGCATTATCAGCGTGAAGGTCAGCCATTACATCTTTCTCGGATGCTACAAGGATGAGCTGATGTTGCCATCACTTTCTGCACTTGTTCACAGTCACTGGGCTGGATTGGGCCCGCACGAAACGACTCATTCGAAGGCGGTCGATTATATTCTATGTTAACGCGTGTTTCTTTTCGAAGAATCAATTGTGGGAAGACCCGGCTTACTAATTGGCCACAGCCTTTTTTTTTCTTTTTTTTCCTTACTGACCCACTTTTATTCAACAGGTGTTTCGAAAAATATCGTGTGGGTCTCTGAAAGGCGAGAGTTATAGTTGGTTTTCAGCGGAACTGAAGGTGACCTATCAATCTTTTTCAAAGGAAGTGATTACAAAAGCGCAAAAACGTTTGCCTGGCCACCTTTGCGTTATCACTTCATTGTTTCATTTTAGTTGATTTATTGGTGGTTGCAAGGTCGTCTCTGTAAAGACTTTTTCTCCCCCTCTTGCCCCGCCCTAGTTGCCTATGTAGGGAAGGGGGCGCAAAGTCTGCCCCATACAGTGACTTACTGGGGATGGGGTGCAGTGAAGAACTTCGACCACCCTGAAGGGGAACGCTGTAGACGCTTTTAGCCCAAATGCCCTTCCCAGCAAATGTCATGTATTCTACTTATCCTCTCATTCCGGTGAAATTATGCGGCTATGTATCATACATACATCACTACGAAAAATAAACTCCAGTTTGATCATGCATGTCCACGAGCTGTGAATTAAAGTACGTAGATACAAGTCTTGGGACATAGAACCTATTGTCCAGATTCATTTTGAGAGAGTGGAGTTTAAGGTCACCACGTTCAAAATAAGCCAATTTACGTAAAATAAGGAACACCTTGAATCAGGCGGCCATAAAGTCGGCAAAGCTTAAGTTTATATTGGTTTAGTTTTCTTTTCAGTAAGCTACAGTAGCTGCTAGAAAGCTTGATAGGCGCGAAATAGTAAGCGAGAACATCGGTGCTTGTTGTGGTACTCTTCTTGTAATGTCAGCATAAGAAATACCTTAATTTTTTGTTTAGGTGGGGGGCGTGGTTGTGGGGGGTTCACTAGCCAAGACCCTCTCACTTTTTACGAACACAGGTCCAGGACGGCTTCCGTTTTTTTTTTTTTCTTTTGCCGACGTAGCGTAGTAGCTGTGGTGGGGAACAGAAGCCTTAGCTACTATTTCAGTCATTTCGGACAGCCTTTTCTTTTTGTTTGGCAAAATATTTCAAATTCACTTTCCTTTAAGCTACAAAGAACATTTTAAGACAGAAACCTTCACAGTAAGCGCCTTCCTTTTACATGAAGGCGGACAAAAGCCTTTCGATTCTTACTTTAGTACAAGTTCAATAAGTTATTCCATCTTCCACTAAAGGGAACCATGACTAGCATGCGAAGCAGCGCATGGGTCGCCTTAAAGGGGCCCTGAAAGACTTTTTCAAGTAACCATGGAATGGATTCTCTGGAAGAGCTTATGGTTTCACGAAATAAACGCTGCGAAAGTTCGAAGAATTCGTTCAGTGCGAGTTAAGTTGAAAAGCTTTGCCGCATGCGGTAATTTCATTCTCTCTTCTCTCGTCCAGACGACAGCGCTGGAAGCTAAGCAGGGAGGGATGGCAGGGCCACAGAAAAACGTCACGTGGCCCTCGTGACCTTGAGCTCTTTTTCTTTTTGTTTTCTACGAATACGCGGCTTTTTCAGTGTGATCACATGCGCATGCGTGGACAAGAAGTGGTTTCCCGCGGTGATCTCTGTAACGAGCAAGCGCGCCATGTTCAAATCAGTCAACGGCTGATAGATGCGCTTGCTACGTGTGATTTTTGGGCACAATCAGTGAATGATTTAGAAAAGATAAAGCAATTTTTAGCTGACTTTGATAATTTATTGTGAATTCCAGGCCGCGTGCTGCGCTATATTATTTGGCTCACGTGTTGTTGGGAGCTTCTATACTACCGTTTGGCAGCGTTTTCTGACTATGCTCAAAAAGTCTTGCAGGGCCCCATAAAGCTCCATTCATAACGGGCACCTTGCCCGATGTTAACGTGTGCTTGCAAGTACAGTACACCAGGAGTTCACTGCATAGCTTCTGTTGCGGTTTTCTGCTCCGGTGTTATAATTCAAGAGACGTGAAATTTATTGGATGGCAGCATGTGCTGCTGCTCTTTTTATGTTGACACAGACCGAAATGACCACTCAACTGCAAACTACTGACACTGGTTCGAACTAGTGTTGACTAGTATTGCATAGAATCAAAACAACTGAGAAGGAAAAAAATGTAAACAAACATGGCTTTCTTCTTCAAATCGTTTTATGCGAATGCGTGAGGGGCTATGTGACTTAATTTTCCTCTTTTGCTTTTCCCCTTTGCCGAGTAGCATGCCAGAGTGTACTACCTCAGGAGGTCTTGTATGCCTTCTTCTAATAAGCTATTTCTCGCGCTCTCTCTGAAATTGGTCACCTTCCTGTCCGTCCACAGTCTATATGGAAGTAGCGCAAATAGCGAACTAGAGAGAGGTCTACTGGCTGAAATGTGTGAAACACGCATCACAAGAGCTAAGCTCATGGGCTTGCGCCTACGTGTAAACTGAGAGGATGCCTAAAACTGTGGATACACGTTCAGCTCGCTTTTGCCAAATCTAGACGCCAACAATGGGCTTGTCGTAAAAGAACACGAGTTAACAGGCAAATCTTATTGTTCGCAACAAGATCTTAACAGCTGACCGTATAGCGTTATGCAAGTTCTTGAAGGATCCAAATGAGTAGAACTTGCGCCCATGTGGTGGTTTCGGATGAAGTCAGACTTCTGTCTAGTCGGCGGTGACATGCCGGTTCACTATCAGTTCTGCCTCGCATTGTTAGACCACAATCTGGCAATCCCACAACATTTGTGTGGGACAGCTTTATGTTCTCCCATAGTAGAGTACCAAGCACTCTAAAGCGTTAAACACTTTTTCTAAACGGGCGGAGGCGCTGCGATCGCTAGAGTAAGCGGATCACATGACGTCGGGTCCGCATTTTCGGCTTATTATCGTGACAAAATCACCAAACGTCATAAAAATAAATCACAGCATATCCACGGAGTGCATGATGATGAGTGGGGCGATGCGTCCGTCCGTCCGTTCTTTCTTGCTTCCGTCCGTCCGCCCGTGCATCCGTCTGTGCGAGCGCCCGTGCGTCGATACATCCGTCCGTGCGTCTGTTCGTGCATCCATCCGTGCGTCCGTCTGTCTGTGCGTCCATTTATGCGTCCATCTTTGCGTCGGTCCGTACGACTGTCCATCGATCTGTGCCCCCATCTGTCTGTCTGTTCGTCCGTCGATCGGACCGTCCATCTATATACCCATTTCATGTTCGTAAACACCGGTATGCCGATGTCGACATTATGGGTAAAATTATAGCGACGTCCGCACGTAACTGTTGCCATAAACGCTGAAGGCTGCGATGTGCGCCAACAAAATGGCAAAGAAGGAGAGAAAAAGATCGACTAACCGCATTTAGAGATATAACCAAACAGTATCAAATGCAGAGGCGAATTTATCCACCACCTCACGCTAAATTCAACAGAGCAGAGTCCGTTGCTTGGAGGCAATTACCAAGAGAAAGCTACTTCAATGCCGTGCAATTAAAGACCTACCCTGCCATATACGAGAGCGACACATGCAAGCTGTACAAGTCTGGTAGACCCACCCTTCAACACATGTTGTGGGGATGTCCAATATACCAAGATCAAATGGCGACTTCTTCGGAAGATCTGCGGGCACGGTGGTCAGCCATGCTGCAAAGCTCAGAGCTCACGGACCAACTTTGGGCTGTTGAGCGAGCCCTGGAGGCAGCACGGGAGCAACAGCTCCAAGCGGCCATCCAAGCAGTCCCATCCCGAGCCTCCCATTCACCGATTTTTAAATAAAGTTATCTCATCATCATCATTTTTTCTAAACGCACATCTGCAAGCACTGTCGCGGTGTGATAGACAGGCTCTTGTTATGGCACGCCATTTAGGCAACACCACTTTTTCTGCACACAATATGTCCTGAGGTTCTGGATGTCCTTGCACCTTGAAATTGGGACAGCTAATTGCTCTCACATACAATTATGGCCACTCGAGAAATATATTTCCAGATCTAGGTACTTTCTGCCTCTTTTAGGGATTTAGCATATTTTTGTTGAATCTAAGGATTTTTGTGAGGCCCTCAAAATGTCATATTACAAAAGCTGCTGAATTCATAACTTTGTATTCATCTTCTTTCAATTAAAGAGACTGTAAAAACGACAATTTCGGCTATTTTATTTTTTCTACTTAAGACAGTTTTAGTATTTTGCTTCGTAAAGGGAAGGACAAAGCAGTTCTGTAAAGCGAGGTGTTATAAGCTGAATACTGGTGTGAATGAATTTTTGTTGTAAAAGTTAAGCATGCACCGCATATCATGAGCGCCTTGAGTGATTGCATGGTGCTTTGTAAAACAAAGATAAGTTTTATCTTGCAAATAGTGCACATAAACAAGTGTTTACGTTGACTGCTTGCTTTCGCCAAGCAATGTATCCATGTGAAATTACTTAATCAGGAGGCCTGGAGAGCAACAAAGTGAAACTAAGTTTGGGTAAGGAGAAACAAATTCAATATGGGCGAAATATAGTGCGATGAAAAGCGGCAAGAAGACTTGTTCAGTGTTTTCAGTCTTTCCGTTGTGCCGTTTACATGAGAGCGCCAAGATGACGAGAATATTCGTACAAACAGAGAGCTGATTGAAAAAAGACCGAGAAATGGCATAACTATCACCCAGTAATTGAGGGCTCACTTGCACTTACATCTGCTCAAAATACTGCGACAGTGATTACGAATGTGAAAAACTTGATAATAAACCACCACCTCAGAAGTTCGAGATACAAATAATATGCTAGATTTGCAGTTGACCCGAGTGGTGACATCTATGCAATCATTTTGTGTGCAAAGTGAATTTGACAGAGAAATATGTCCCTGTGGCAACTGGTGCCACGTACAAACACTTTAAATGCATCTCCACGTCAACTCCACATAACATGTAGAAAAGAAAGAACTTCAAGCTGGTTAATGTTGCTCTTTTTACTTTTAAGAAGATTCAGAACTTGGTCAAAGAACACACTGACTAAATACTTAGTTAAGAGTCGAATAGAATAATTACAAGAAAATAATCTAGGAAAATTTCAGTGCTTATTTAGGGATAAAACAATGTCCTAGAATGGCATCACTGCTCCCCTTGTAGAGTACATCCCACTCTAAATAATCAAAAACCTGTTATAAACACGTATATAAAATATCACTGCTCGATCAAATATACGTAAAATGCGAAAGCTCCTCGTTTCATTGCTAACTAGTGGTTAAATAGAACAAAAGCATCATTTAAAAATATATACGTGTGTCTACACAAAGACAATACAGCTTAGCTAGTTCACGGATTGGTCTCATTGAGGTAACTCCGCCCAGCCACGCAAACCTTCACATTGAAGAACTCAAAAATTGAGGCTCCAAACGGCAAAATCACAGGCACAGAAATTCATTTCAATGGCACGTAAACTACTTTCTAACTCGGTTTTTCATGTTGTTTTCAGTCGCCTGAAAATCGAACGAAAGTTATCGATAGTTCTTCAGCTCACCACAGTACTGCAGCACTAGAGAAGGTGCCTGAACAGACCTGTGTTAATAAAACATTTAGTGTCGGCACTCGACAGCACAGCCTCGCCGTTGAGACTTCCAGTCTACGGGTTTGACAAAATTACTGCCGTCGGGGATATAATAAATGCAGGTATTCAGTGGAATTGGTCAGTGCTGCGTCACCAAAGACTTCCATAATTTTATGCTTCCCTAATCTCGCAGCCATCCCATAGGCGGATGGTGGAAGGCACAGTAAAATGAGCCCCCTTACTGACTAAACCATATAATCAGCAATTTCATTTAAAAATAGCGCTTTTGTACAGGCACCCAAACTGGTCAAACGTTTCTCAGTAGCACGGGTACTTGTACACGAAACGCCTTCATCACGTTGAAGTAAGCACCAGCAGTTGTAAACAGAACATCTTTGTTTTTAGGTAAGTGTATCTGATACGTATATTACCGTGAATTTGGGAAATATGTTTAAGGTGAAAACCTAAATGGTTGTGTTGCTATGTCGGCGATCGTGTTCCAGCAACTTGAAGGAGACTTTGCTGGTCATCAAGGTCGAAAAAGACCAACACAATGGAGAACGAAAAACAAAAACGAATTTTGGCGTCTATTTGGTTAACATACAAAACACTTCATTTACTTTATTCGCACCTGTGTGATGATCAAAATATCTAAATTTTTCTTTCCTTTTGTCCTTCTTTATTGTGTGCTTAATACGCTGTGCCGGTGTTCTATCTTATTGTTGTGTGCAATTTCTTTTTCTTTATTCGATGCCGTTTAGAGCTACGTCAATACCTTTTTTTCGCATTTACCAATTTCTTTATGAGGTTCCATTGAAGAGAACTGCCATGTGCTTATTTCACTTTTCTTTACGTAGTATCCCACGTTTGCCAAGCACGGGGGTACAGACTCTGTCAAGCCTGATATAGGGCTATTCGGTCTGTACCTACTTGCTAAGCTCTTATGAGTGTCTTTGAAGCTGGAAATATACCCTGGTTAACTGATATTGGTTGATTACTTGAACGCGTAACGGAGCCAGCTGATTTTTTAGACTTCCCACAGAAGATTACATACATGATCCTCTAAATCCCCTTAGATTACTCACTCACAATTACGTGGTCCCGCGAACTTCAACTTTTTAGGTAAAAAAAATAAATTCAAGTTCCCTTCCACAGTTGGGGAAAATGGAGACAAGCAAGGTTTGGCGTGGGAAAAAATTGTTTTACTTTAGTTATTACTTCAGTGGTGCACACGCAACAGCTCGGGGTGAGCAGGGCTTCTTGAAAGACCACCACCTACAAAGGCCTTTTCATACAAGCTCTGATTGAAAAACGCCGCTAAAAGACACCGCTTTATCTTTTTCTTTTCACAGCTTCCTCTTGCACAAAATCACAAAAATCACCGTATGGAGTCTAAATACAGGCTCTTTATTGAGTGAGAGTAGAGAAACGGTGCATAAATACGCTAACTGCGGGAAGGTGCGAGTGGATCTCCCGACCGAATTCCGAGAAAGGGTGTTACAAATGGTCCCTCGACGTATACTATGTACACAAGCACGCACGCACGCCTTCAAAACAATATAAAAAACACTAACTTCAGTCGCTACATGTAATCCTGAACGACCTGTGAGAGTGCCGCGTTCAATTACTCAACATATACTAGAAAAAAGATACGCAGGAAGGAGCAGCAGAATCGACGCTAGCACACTGCTCACTAAAGCAAGATTCAAAATGGTAAAAATCCTGTCTAACGCCAGCTACGAAACGCCAGCTGCGAAGCCGCCAACAGCGACCCCAAACGTTCACTCTCCACTGTCTACTCCCCAGGCGACGCAACCATCGGCCCAAACGCCATGCACTGCAGAAGGTACAACGTCAACGAGTTTCATTGAGACGTACGCCGGATCATAACGGTACCGTTAGCGCAATCCCAACGTCTTGAGCAGAACGCAACACGACCATAAGGTGCACACATCGCAAAGAAGGTCTACGCGAAGGCGCAGTCACTTAGCGCGGTCGTGTAAGCAAAGCGGGCGTTCATAAAGGCAGGCCGCTTTCCGTAAGAAACCATCATAAGGCATTGTAGTTGCACATTGTTGCTTCATCTGAATGCACTGCGTCACCACTTAGCCCCGTACAGAGACGTAAAATACAGTAGAGCCATGTTTGTTTTGCGCGTCAGTTGGTGTGTATTACATCAGACGGTAGGTAGACCACTGGACTCAAAAGCGGGACATCTTGACAGAGTTCTCTGTCTGGATGGGTAACTAACTAGGACTTTTCACAGTGCTACAACCAGAAATGCTTCCATTTTATAATGCTTCGGAACCAACTCGCGGTTCCCTCCACAGGTAAAGCGACAAAGCCCAGCTCTTGATTAGTTACCCAACCAGACAGACAACTGTGTCAAAATATTTCGCATTAGGTTAGCAGCAGCACCACAATGCCTCCGCAGTCACTTCCTCTGAAGAATGAAACCAGTTGGTTCCGAAACGTCGAGAAATAAACTTTATTTTGGTTGCAGCATTGTGGATATCTTAAGTCAGACCGAATAGTATTTCGCGGGTGTGTTTATCGTGCGCAAAACTGGGTCAGGCGAGCGCGTTTTAGCTGAGTGAAACTTGGTGTCCTCGGCGCCTTAGTTCATGTGGTTGTGCCTTTTTAATAGTTCTTTAGCCCGAATGCATTTCTGTGCCGATTCAACCGGAAGGCAGTGTATCCGGCCTTTCCCCTATCAGAATTCATAAGACAAATCCGAGTAAAAAATAGACACTGCAACAAAAAAAATGTCTTGCTAACGATGGGTTACAGTGCTGTGAATGCATGGCAGCTGCTGAAGGTAGATTCGCCGTTTGTGAATCTGTTTAAAATAAAAAAAATATACTCCTTTGTGGACTGAGTTGTTAACTACACCCCTGTAGGTTTCATAACAGATGAGAAAATGAATGTTGACCGTTATATTTATAAGCTCTCGATCAATATCTACAATCATGACGTAATGGATTTCAAACTGTGTGTGTGTTTTCTTGCATTTCGGCCACGATGCCGCAATGAGATTTGTCGTTGCACCAACGTTCAACATTCGTAGAGATTTCTCTGCTTCCCTCAGAAGACAATGTACTTCCTCTTTACCGTTTAAGAAGCCATCGATATCCATGACGCTACGGCGACGGGTTCGAAAACTTCAAGCTGACGTCCCCACCGCATTTTTCGATTGAACATTTTAGCACTTTCCCACCACCTTCTCGCGGCAAGCGGTGTGATTTTGTCATCCGGAAAGAGTGAATTACCCATACTAAAAGGCAGATAGTTTTTTTTTTCTCTTTAGCGTACCCTTTGAACTAAACTTAACGAGAACCTACACTGCTGTCACGTAGGGTCTGGGTCACCTTTCATCACTCTTTTAAAAGATTAAAATCTTCACCCCTGTCCTTCATCTTTTGCTAACGAAATCATTCAACCTCACGACCATCCTTTCCCTCTTCCGAAATCACGTCAGTAGCGCGCCCCTACAAGCCGGCGTCCCAAGCGTCCCACCACCAACGCGCCGATCCATCGGACGTCCGCTCCCGAGCAAACGCGCCAGAAACAAACCTCTCGCATGGGAGGCTTATACGCCGGCGCCTTGTTCCCGCATCGTGGCCCCCTCTGCTTCTTCGAGCCCATACGCGCGCACGGTGCCACTTAAGATCCGCCTCCCCCCCTCCGCGCCAAATAACCACCGTGCCCAGCAGGGCTGCCGACGACGAACAGAGCTAGTGGGAAAAGCAAAACGCGTGCCCGAAAAGCAAGCATGCACTTCGGCGTCGACGGCGGCTGCGGGAGGTCAGAAGTCGCAGCCCCGGCCGTCCGCGAGGCACGACCCAGATTTCGAAGGGGGCACCCATTGTGTGTGCGCCGTGTCGTCATTGCTCCTGCTACCTCTCTCTCTACCCCCTCTCCAGTTACTCCCCTTCCACGCACCTCTTCCCCCTCTCTTTGAATACTCGGCTCACCTGCTTTGTCTTACTCGGATAACTTCTTTTCTTTCTCATTTTTCACTTTTTTTCATTCCATATTCATTTATTTATTTCGCTTGATTTGATATTGTTTCCCTCTACCTACTGACATCCGCCACCCCCCCCCCCCCCCGAAGCTCAGTTTTGTTCGCGAGGTTCTTAGGAGTCCGAGTGCACAGACGGGTCAAGCATGCATGAAGCCTGCACTTTATATAGTGCGCTCTTTCCCGCTGAAGAAAGCAACCCCACGATCTGGTTACGTATGCCGTGCGTTTGTTCCGCCAACGTTCGCTAGACGCGCATGGCTCGGTTGGTTGACGCGCCACGGAAAGGTTATAGAATTTATAGACCCGTCCTTGCGTACCGTGAGCCCACGTGACCACACCATAGGTTTTTACTTATTCATTCATTTATTTATTAGGTGGTTTGACTGCAGCTTTGCCTCATGTCACAGAATGAAAACAGGGAAGCACGCGTGATTGCTTGATTAACTTCATGTTCAGATAAAGCCCGCAAAGGGCCGCTGATACATGTGATTACCAGCTCTTGCTATACAATGCGCCTTTATTGTTTCTCGTACGATTTGTGACGGCTACTTTTTTAGCAATCCACATTACTCAAACAAAGGTGAACGTCTACAATCGCGGCAGTGAATTCCAATGTGCCCTTGAATTGCTTTGTGCACATTGTAATGGTGCTCTCTAAGCCTTTCAACAAGGTAGCACCCCATTTGGACGATGTACCTTTCACCACATATCACTCTCATACATACCACATACTCGATTGATATGTGGGGTTTAACGTCCCAAAACCAACATATGATTATGAGAGACGCCGTAGTGGAGGGCTCCGGAAATTTCTACCACCTGGGGTTCTTTAACGTGCACCCAAATCTGAGCACACGGGCCTACAACATTTCCGCCTCCATCGGAAATGCAGCCACCGCAGCCGGGATTCGAACCCGCGACCTGCGGGTCAGCAGCCGAGTACCTTAGCCACTAGACCACCGCGGCGGGGCCATACCACATACGCGATAACACTCATGTGGTAAGTGGTATATCGGTATACACTACAAGCCGTGGTGGAGGGCTCCGGAAATTTTGACTATGCGATGTTCAACGTCCAGTGACATCGCAGAGTATAACGGGCTTTTAGCCTTTTTCCTCCGATAAAAGAGACCACCGTGACCGGCATCGAAGCCATGGCCTTTGGGTAGCAGCCGAGCAGCTTACTAACCACAATAGCACCATGGTGGACAATGCTCACACACAGAGAGTCACACTTCAAGCCTGACCTTTTTCCCGTCAGATGGCAAGGGATAGGAGAGACCTCGCTCCACAATGCTACAACCATCATACGTGATTCACAACTTTTGGAAACTGCTCGAACACCGAAGCTGCCTTCTCGTGTGTATAACACCAACCACATGTTATGTATATAGCACGTTGAACGGTGGCTATAAGAATATAGGATTGAAAATAAGAAAATGTGAATTACACTAATCACCTTGACCTTGGCTTGAAAATCATTTTTCATCAAGGCGAACATTTTCATAAAGAACCCCAAATCATGGCGAGTTTGCAGACAAGGAAGTGGTCTCTTTTTCACCTCTACTACACCCTTCCTAAAGGCGATATATCCAACTCGCCTTTTATTTATTCATGAAGCACGGGTACAATATCACCATGAATCGTTGAACCTATTAGGATGTCGCACTTGTCGGCTACACGTGGTCATCTCCGTTTGTGCTGTCCGAAACAAACAAAAAATGTCTTGATCACACGCGGGAGGCTCATGCTAAACAATGAAGAATTGGTGGACGACCACATGGAAAAGCAGGATAGAAGGTAATTCACAACTGATACTTTCTTATGTATGAACTAATCGACAGTTTGCACCCTAATAACATTACGGTAATCGCCACTGGCGTTACGAAGGCACCAAAAAAGCGACAAATGCCAAAAGAGAATAATGCGTCGTTTTTTTTTGTATTTTTAGAAGCTGTTTGAGGGCTCCTTAAAAGACTGCTCAGTGGACACTGGCTGGCTTGTTATGCACATGGGCGGCTGTGTGTTCCTGTACACGAATTGACATGTCAGTCCTTGTACTGTGCTAAGCATTGTCTCATGCTGGTGAACTGCCCATTGTCATGTTAATCTGGTTAGTTCTGTCAGTTTCCTATGTGTTTTTACTTGTTTATTTTTTCATGGGTAAACACTCTATTTTTTGTTGAATAATGTGTACAAACGGAGTGGCCCAGGTGACGTAAACTTCAACCTCTTCACGGCAAGCTATAGTTAGAAGAGAACAGAACAGATACGAAGTATGAATAGTTCTTTTTTCCTGGTTGGCTTTAGAGAAAAACACGGCTACTGCACATGCCTATCATAAATTGACACCGAACACCACATGAAGCTGCCACGCCAATATTCCTGTTACTTACGCGGGCCTCCGTTCTTTCTTCGCACAAGCCACAAGGTCACAAGGCCACTCAAGAGGCCACCAGCCAGAAGGTCCATGCGTTCCAACATTGATACGACGGGAAGTAGATTTTCCTCGAGCCAAATTGAGGCACAATTGAATGCACCGAAGCAGGTCATCTTCCACGTGCACACACAGGCCTGCCCCTTCCTGAACTAGCATAGACCACCACTGTGCGGCTATAATGCACTCTGATGACGAACATTATGCCGCGAGTTCAATTGTGGCCCGCGGCGTTCATATTACGATGCAGGTGGAATGCGAGAAATGCCGATTTATCGAGTATATCGTACACGTTCCAAGGTAATGACACGCCGTGAAAGTTTATATCGGAATAGTCAGGTCACTGTGAGCTTTGATAATAGCCGGGTCACTTTGGAGTGCTGAAGCAGTCAAGTTCAGCATGTTTGAGTGGGTTAATGAACTATGGCCACATGAAAGCGACACATCTACAGTGTGTTACCGTATTGCATTTAAATTATTTTCACTTACCATAGCTGTTAAGGCGAAATCACTAAGTGCCACATACAAACCTAAAAGCGACCAGTGATGACGCCTTGAACAAGTGCAAAGAAATCATCCTCGTATGATGTCGTCACTCCACAAAGTTATCATGGCACCACAGATCACCAAAAATTGCAACATCTTCGTGACGTCTCATTATGACGTCATCATATGACATCGTATCTTGCTTAAAAGTTGGCCGATCCCAGCAGTGCGAAACCAATTTCATTCGTAACGTTGGTGCAAAACGACGTCGTTGGAAGAAAGCTGTTGGGGTAGGCCGGGGGAGGGGAAAGGAAATACAAGGTTTTCACCTTCAAATTGTTATAGGTGATGTGTGAGGGGCCGAACGAGTTTTGCTGTTGATAAGCGACCAGCAAGCCACGTAGCCTACGTGATTGCCGGCGTTATCGGCGTAGGACCCCTTAAACAACCACTATGATAAGAACATGCGGCTGTATTTTCAAGAAACAGGGTAAATAACTGTGGAGTTTTAGGAGCCAAAATCAAAATATGATTATGAGGTACCCCACAATTGGCACACCGTGTTATAATGGGCAGCATAACAGTTCTTGAGGTCTCTAAAATTTTGCTTCTCCTTTCAGACAAAATTGTAGAGACGTTAGGGTTCATTAACCTGCACTTCCGTACGCAGGTGCCCTCGCAGAACGCCCCTTCGATATACAGTCACCTTGGTCGGTGGTCGAACCCACACCCTCGAGCCCGCGCCACATCTCATTAAACAAACAGCGTGTCATGAGATGAGTTTCACGCTGGATATTTTCACAATTGAAATAGATAGATGAATCAACTTGCCACTGGCAGAATTTACAAGCGGCAAGTTGACTCACTTTATTTTCTTTCTATTTATGTTGCACTTGCAGCACTATATACAGTTAAATACTACAGGTGATGTCAGCTTTCTCTTGTATTGGTTGTTCGTTGGTTTAACTAGGCTGCAAAATCTATATGTTATTCATGTGTGTGCGTTATTACTGCCTATATCAGCACACATCTAATCTGTGCTCCTAAAGTAACGTTCTGAAGATCGGCCAATCGGCCATACCGAGCACATATATACGCTCGAGATGTTAGCCTTTATTTGTTGAAACCACAACATTCTCATCCTTCTCTGTCTTTCTCTCTGGGTTCAAATCTGCGCAAACTTTAGTTTTTTTAGCGACTGCTTCTGCTCACACTCCTTCCAGCACAACTTCCAAGCGACTACAAGAGTTAACCCATGCGTACACGGAAGTCCGAGAGACAAAAACATTTCTTCCGGACGCTGCATTGACAGAGTTAAATCTGAGCGCATTCACAGTGCAGTCACCGCTGGCGATCGACACTAACATCAATCCAAGAGAGAAACACTGAGTGAGGCCCTAAATATGTATCTATCTATCTATATATATATATATATATATATATATATATATATATATATATATATATATATATATATATATATATATATATATATATTCCGTGCAATATCTTACCGCTAACAAAACGAGCGTGAACTGCACCCAAATATGATTGAACGCGACCACTTCCCCCTTTTCTGCCACGCTTGCCTAAACAAGGAAGGGCTTCTGCAGCAGAAGAGGTTAATGGGCTTTGGCAGAGAGGTGGACAGCTCGCCGTATATGTACTAGTATATGGGTGTCTGCATCCGCAGGAGCGTCAAGTCTGGGCGACGGGTCGTCATGGTGACCTCCGCGACCACTCGCTATACGGTCAACGCAGCAGCAACGAACAGCGATACCAGTGGCGGCGGTATACTACAAAGCCCCTGGATTGCCGCGTATTGCTTCCTTGGGTGCTAGTTCGGAAGCATATGGTCCGGACGAGAAGGTGGGAGGTCTTCGTGCTGTCATTCCGAGTCGCCTCGACCTTCCTGAAGCCTAAAAAAGGGGAGAACCCTTTACTGGCGGCCGACCGTTCGAAAGGCTTTTCTGCTAAGTGCCGAATCGCAGCGCTGCGTTCTCAACCCAACCTCCTCCTTCGCACATCAACTCTCTCTCTCTAGCACTAGAACACAACAAACGCTCTTCAAGTAACTGAGCCTCGCGGGAACGTCAAGAAGTTCCTCGCGAGTGTCATCAAGGTAGCGTGGAGGGGGTGTGCCGGGTTATAAAAAAAAAGAAAAACTACTCTCGTGGAGTGAGGAACAGTTGCGCGCCCGGAGACAATCAGAAGTCTTTGAAAAGCGAGCAACGTCACCTTCTTTTTTGTCGCCGCTGCCACCGACTCTCCTTCTCCAGAACGGCGGTACTTGTTGACGACGGTGCGCAGCAGCTGTTTAAATATAGGCGCACGCACAATCCGCTGCGTTAACGGCCGTGCGAGTAGGCGCTGCGCGACCTGCCGTGGCATTCTTCCGTCGTGGGCGCTCGGCGAGAAGCGATGGAGTTCATGGCAACCCGCCTTTAAGACCTTCCCGTTCTTGTAGTCAGATCTTAGAAACGCCTGCTGTGGGCCACTCAAAACTAGAGGAAGAGGGAGCATGTGATGGTTAGTGTCGAGTTGTTGGCTTAACCGTTGTCACCCCAAAAGCGTAACAAAACAGACGGGCAGTTTATAGGCCTCGTCGGGGCAGGTTGGGCCGCCGCGTGTACGACCGTAAGAGCATACGGAGCTGCGACTTTTTATTTTCCAGGGAAGAGCCGGGCGTCTCTTGGGGGTCACAGCGGGGCCCGTAATGCGAAGGCCTCTCATTACGGCTGTTAGCCAAGGACGGGATGGCAAACGTCCGCCGAAACAGTGGCTCAAGCATATATACTCCTGAAGGCATCTACTAAAAATGGCGAGTGCTGACGACGTTGACGGTCTCACTCGTACGCAGAGTATGAGGCAATTACCACATTATTAATCTATTACTTTCAATTTAGAAATCGGCAGTGTGGTATGAAAGGTGCTAAAGGCAGCAGCCCGTCACAAATATCCGCATGGGTATTTCATTATGGTCGGAGGAATACAACACCAGGGATGCTTATATAGTTCGCGTAGGAGACAGAAAGACGATTGTCATCTAGGCACCTTGCGTGAAACCTCACCTTTGAAACGTATTCGTCGGTAATATTGAACATGGACGACCAGTTCATACAACGTCTCTTAAAACGTACGAATAACAACAACACTAATGAATAACAGCAACAGCATCGAACAACAGCAACACTAATGTTGTGCAGACCACGCGCAAATGTTAACTTGAAGTGCGGAGTACTCCAGGAACCCGGACTGTTGTATCAGCTAGTAAGTCAGTTAGTAAGTCAACCTAGTTATTTAACATAATTAACTGCTACTATCCTGCCTTTCATTCATTCTGTCTTCGTCCGTGTTTGTTAGCGCAGTTAATGAGTCTTTAAAACTGTTGTAGGCTGCCTTTTCCTGGCTTGAAGCGCGTATAAGTATAGAAACCACGTGTAAAAATAGTGAAAGAAAGAAAATGCAAACGAGAAATAAACACCAAAAAGGAAAAAAAGATAAACATCAATAGAAATAAATAAAAAAACAGGAAGAAGTGTAAAATACAGGCAGAAAGAAAGAAAGAGAGGAGAAAAATAGAAAACCGAAGAGCGACAAAGGGAGCTGTCCAATTAAGGAAGCGCACTTCCTTTACGCTTGGCAGGCCAAATAGTGAGAAGCCGCCTCAATTTTTTTTTCTAAACGCCTATATCACAGTGCAATCCTTTGCTTCCGTTCCACTTGTCATACCATCTCCGTAAAACTTGAAAGGTAAGATAAGAAACATTCTGCTTGGCATAGAACAAGTACAAACATTGCAGCCAGTGTAAGCGGTCAGTACTCGTCGCTGGAGGGCGCAGTAACCTACGCGCACGCTGCTTCGCAGTTTCTAGTATTTTGTCAGCGTCACTTGATCGATAATAACATCTGGTGTTTGACGTCTCAAAAGCACGATACGATTGTGAGAGACGCCATTGTTGAAGACTCCGAAAACTTCGACCATCCGGTGATCTTCAACGTGCAATGACCCCGCGCAGTACACGGGCTTCTACCATTTGGCCTCCCTCAAAATGTGACCACAATGGCCGGGATCAAACCCGCCGACCTTCGCGTCAGCAGCGGAGCACCATAACAGTTACAACATCCCGGTGGACCATCACTTCATCGAAGCAGCGCCAAAGCCACGCGACTCCGTGCAGGTGGTGTCGCAGATGACGTTTCTGCTATGGTCACATGAATTCCCCGTAAGACGGGTACCGGAAGTTTCAATGTTGCACGTTCTTCAGGATACAGAAACAGGCCGTCCCGCGATGCCTCTTTTAATTACAGCAACAATTAAAAGAGAGAGGCTGCAGTCACGCGGACTGGCCGAATGAGGCCACGTGAACTGTGGGAGAGAGCGATAATGGAACAATCGAAATAGACATGACGGGCCCTAGCGGTCAGCTGGACGAACCGCAAAGCGCACAGACATACAGAGAAAGGCTACTACATCTGAGCGACACCTTTATTCACGCGCGGCTGCTCGCAGATGCCCCCGTGCCCCGGTGCATTGACGTGAGCTGCGTCCCTACTTTTCGGAGAGCTGTGTCGGTACAGACCCGGATCCATGCTGCTTGTTATTTTTCTGTTGCCTCCAAACTTGGAGGATGCTTCCGTGAGTGATTACGTACCAAGAGAGGAAGACGAAGATAACCAACATAAGAAAAAGCAGACAAAGAAAAATAAGGTGTGGTATTTCTCGCGTCGAGTGATAAGAATTGAAAGTTCTGTTCTGTTCTGGCTGGCTTGCTGTGAAGAAGCTGAAGTCCATAACACCTCGGCCACTCTCTTTCGATAGGTTCTGGAGCCCAATATAAGAAAGAAAAAAATCACAGCATATCCACGGAGTGAATGATGATGAGTGGAGAGAAACATCCATCAGCCCGTCCGTGCTTTTGTCCATCCGTTCGTTCTTGCTTCCGTCCGACCGCGCGACCATCTATGCGTCCATTCATGCGTCTGTCCGTCTGTCCGTGCGTCAGTCCGTGAGTCCGTCTGTCCGTCCGTCTGCTAGTCTGTTTGTCTGTCCGTCCATGCGTCCATCTAATGAACACTCCAAGTACCGCTATCTCGCATCCTCTGTGGTACATACCCGCTCTAGAGCAGGTATGTGCCGCCGGTGGCTACCTACTACTACTACATACATCGGAGGATGTACAGACCCACGCCTTATGGAGCTTCGCCCCTAAAAAGGAATGGTGACCCGAAAACAGGAACAGGTAGAGGAAAAAAAACTGCGGAGGAGCGATGTTTGTAGGGAATGCTGTGTCAGCTCCACTGACGTGAAACCTGGGGAGGAGTCAAGTGTGCTTGTTTTGCAGAAGTTCCACTGTCGGCAACGACATTGGTTGTGAGCGAAAAAATCATCATCTTGCGAGTGACGGAAACATCGAGAAACATGCAAATAAAATAAGTAATAAAAATATCACAGCATATTGACGGAGTGTATGATGATGATTGGGGCAAAGCGTCCATCAGTCCGTTCGTTCTTGCTTCCGTCCATCCATGCGTCCGTCCGTGCAACCGTCCGTGCGTCCATCCATTCGTTCGTGCGTCCGACCATACATGCATGCGTCCGTGCATGCGTCCGTCCGTGTGTTTGTCTGTCGGTCCATCCGTCTATCCGTCTGTCCATCTAGTAACCATTCCAATAAGCGCCATCTCGCATCTTTTCATTATATATTCAGCGTATAGAAGTACCGCCATCCAGCGGACACTCTCAGAACTAAATGAGAGGTGGCACTCGCGCACTTTCTTACGGCCTGCGCTTCGTGCCTACTTACAACCTTTCACCGCCTCTAATTCATGGCTATAATCCGATATATACAAGTTCACTATATCCGTGGCACTGCGGCTTAACCCTCACTAAACCTTGGTAAAACTAAGGAGGTTACGCCAAGCGAAATTAACGTGGCAACCATTTCTGGTCAGATAGTGCTCAAAGTGCGTCCTTTTGATACAAGTTTTTTTAGGAAGCAGCGAATTCAAGGCAAATTTTATTGGAGATTAAGTCACCAATACTCGTCTCTGTAAGTAATTTCTTCAGAAACAACTATCTTTCTATTTATGATTACCGTGCACAGGTTTCCTCCTCAATTGAAAAGGGTGCGTGCGCGTGCCGCTCCTCTAGTCTATCCGTGGGGGTGGCTACCTACTACTACGACGAATACAACATACATCGCGGACGCACGACCCATGGCATAGGGAGCTTCGCCTACAAAAACTCTGGGTCCGAGTGGGGATCGAACACGGGTTGTTTGCGCGGCAAGCGGTTGTTCTACCTCCCAGCAACGCCTCCTAGTGAACGTAGTGAAAAAAGTGGCAGCTTTGCCGCAAAGACTAAGCAATGTACGCGATAGCAACGAATCAGAATCTCGCGCACAAAACGGAAAGTAGATCGAAACGTGCCCCGCGTTTCTCACGCACAAATGACTCACGAAACGTACTCACAGGTATGGACGCACGCGAATAAGCGTCTTAGTTGTTACTTCACTGTGTATGAAAAGCGCGTGATTTTCGTAAACGGAGACTGCAATGATTGCAGTGACCTTTGCGCGCCCGGTAACTACAGCAGAATCGTTCCAGGTAAAGCCCGAGGCCAGCCAAGGCGTACGATCCTCCCCTTCTCCCCACTTATAAAGAGTGGTGCGAGATAAGGGCTCCCACTGCAAGATGAGGGCACCCGAGGGAGCGTCGTTGCCTTTTTCTAAGCCGGGCAAAGTACGTGTGGCAGATTAGAGTGCACGCCACCACGCGATGTAGCGACGCACGCTTATTGCACCATCTTGCTGGTAATGCTGAAAACACAATTCCCCCCAAGATGCCCGTCAGCAGGGGTAAGTGTTAGATATAAATAGTGTGCCGTTTCCATTCGGTGAACGACGTGCTGCTCGGTGGCTCAGTGGTTAACGCCTCGCTTTCCCAATGTTGAGGTCCCACGTTCGATTCCGAGCGCCGGGGTTTATATATAGCTACGTATACATGTACAGTAAGAGACGGTGATGCCTGCGGCAAAATCCAGCCGAGACTGTGCATATAATTCCTACCGCAATAATACTTTCCGCTGCTTAGAAATACAGTGAAAGTAACTTTCATTTTAACAAACAGAGGATTCCTGTATACATGCTTCACAATAGAACATGAAATATTGCAGTAATAGTGCGTACTACTAGCGTAAATTTGCATGGAGCATCATAAGATTTGATTATCTTAACCACTCCATGGTTTAAATCCGGGCACGTAGTACAAAAGAAACACGCTACTGTGCCTATACGTTGTTGCGAAGTGCGCCTCGACAACGTTACGAAGGGCACCTCGAAATCCCACCGATGCAACCACTGTTACGAAAGATGGTGACGCCAACACGGTCTCGAAGGCGCCACTGCTCCGATCTCCACCGACACGGTCACCAGATGTTTGGTAGCGTAGGTTTCTCAGCTCGCGACTGCTTCTGCGCAGAGCTGATAGACGAGCAGACGAGACGACGTTGAGTTAAACAAAGTTTATGGACAGCATATATACAGAGGCGTTACAAATTCGGCACTGGGGCCGACAGCTTAGAGACCCGAAGAGCCGAGCTCTCCTCTCTAACACGTAAGTCTGCTCTAAAATGGGTCTAGTAACACATAGCTCAACTGCTAACATATAGCTCAACTCTCTATCACATACCTCTCTTCTCTGACACACAGCTCAACTGTCACATAGCTCTCTTCTCTGACACACATGTCTGCTCTAAACATGTCTGCTGCTCGCGACGCGCCGCAGGGCTTCTTTTATATGCACCGGGTGGATTCTTTGAGAAACCAAATGTCCAACCAGAAGCGCTGCTGGTCATGAGGTCAGAATCCTCCAATGGGGTCGCCGCTGGGCTGCGTCATTCTTTCTCATCGAATCTGGAGAGGCTGCTTGAAGGTGGCTGCACCCAAAGACGAGTGACGTCGCCAGGCATTGCGTCAGACCCGCGAGACAGGAAGGCGCCAGTTGCTTGCTCGACGAGCTCACTTGCTCAGGTGACTCACTGCACGTGCGCGACAGAAAGGTGCCGTCGCGTGTTGACGCTGTTGAGTTGTTCATCGCGTCAGGCGGGCTTGCGTGCTGGCCTTGACACAGATTTCCTTTTTCCAGAGGCATAGACTTTCGCTGCGGACTCGCAGGCATAACAACGTAGCGGGTTTCTAGGAACTTCGAAAAGATTTCATGCGCTAAGTGCTTGAAGTGCGCACTAGGGACAGGGTATTGCTATAGCGTTGAACTCGTTATAGGGGCCCTGAAACACTTTTTCAGCATTGTCAGAAAACGCTGCCGATGGGTAGTGAGGCTTTCGAGAACACGCGAGCCAAATGTTATAGCGCAGAACGCGGCCTGGAATTTGCAATAAATGATCACAGTCAGCAAAAAATTATTTTCTCTTCCCCTTGACTAATCCCGAAATATGCCCGAAAATCACACGTAGATGGCCCATTTATCAGCCATTGGCTGATTTGAACATGGCGTGCTCGGTTGTTACAGACATCGCCGTGAGAGGCCGTCACTTGTCCACGCCTGCGCGCGCGATCGCACTGAAAAAGCCGCACATTTGAAGAAAAAAAATTCCGCCATATCCACGAAGTGAATGATGATGAGTGGGCGAAGCTCCGGAGGTAAACCTGGTAAACCATGAATCCTCTGTACATTTTGCCCACTCGATTTTATTACATCGCTCCCCCTAGCGTACGTCGCCGCACTAAATCGAACGATTGCCTTCAACCAATGACATGCGCCATATGTGACTTCATTCCTATTTTATAAGATCTCGCGTCTTTCATCAACTACAAGTACCGCTTTCTAGTTTATAACATCTTGCATCTTTTCATCATCAGCTACAAGTACCACCATCTGTAAACACTACAAGAACTAAACGAGAGGTGGCTACATACAGGAGACGGTACCGCCATCTAGTGAACACTGCAAGAACTAAACTAGAGGTGGCTACATACAGGGGACGGTACCTCCATCTAGTGAACACTGCAAGAACTAAACTGGAGGTGGCTACATACAGGCTACAGGGGACGCACAGCCCACGCCCTAAGGAGCTTCGCCCCTAAAAAGAAAGAAAGTTATCAAGGGCACAAGTTACGTGTGAGATTTTTCTGCTGCCCAGCCATCCCTCGCTGCTTACCTTCCAGCGCTTTAAACGGGATGAGAGAAGAGAGAATGCGATTGCAGCGTGTGACAAATCTTTGCAACTCTGCTCGTACTGGACGGATTCTTAAATTTTTGCCGCGTTTAACTTGTGAGAGAATACGCTTTCTAGTGAAATATTTCAATGGTTACTCAAAAAGGTGTTTCAGGGCCTCTTTTGGGATCCCCATAATTTTTCTTCCTCTTCCCCACATGTCCGGTGTCAGTTCCCTTTACGACATGTAGGGAAGGATGTTTCAGCTACGCCGTCAGCTATTTCTTGACCTAACTGCTGCCTTCTTCATCCATAGTGAACCGGCGATCATGGTGGCATTATGATTGCGCCCGAAATTTCGTCGACCTTCTGTTGATCACGATATGCCATAATAGGACGACGCCATCACGTGACGTTAGCTCTACGATGGACCATCTTTATATGACCCACCATGAAGACAGAATACGCCGGCAAGTCAAGAGATCGAAGGCGCTTTGCACCGAAAACACATAGCATTGTACAACAAATAAACTGAGCAACATAGGGCGAGGGACATTTTGTTTCCTGGAGTTCGCTCGGCAATCAAACGTCAGCATGCCCACATTTCTGTACAAGTTCTGCACACATTACACAGATAACACATCGCTTTCTACATAGCTGAACGTTGTGGTTCCTCATCACAACCACCTACCTTGTGCCCTGTCCACTAACAAGTGGAAAAGGTTTGCCTTTTGCAGAAGATCCATTTCAATTCACGGACCAAAAAATTTCTGCATTTATACATTAAAGTATTCAACACCAATTTTAAGTAGTCACCCCAGCCTGTCTTGTGCCATTAATAAGTGACTTCAAAACTGATTATTTCTAAGCGCAATTATTTTTCAACGTATTTGTATTTTCAAACAATCTGCAACCCCATACATTGACAATTTTAGATGTGGCTTGGCCAAGGTCACCGAGAACGGCGAACTGAACCACAGAAATACGAATGAGTAGAAAAAAGACAGGAAAAAAGGAGGCATCAGCGGAGAAGGAGACCGAAAAACAAATAAGCCAGCAAACAAACTAATGCAAAATCGGACATGAACAAAAAAGTAGGTGACATGTGATCACTGCTACCACCAGAATGCCAGCATTACCAAGTGCACTGGGGTGCAAGTCACGCTGCGAATCAAAGACAGCACTTCTGCACGTCATAGGCCGATTGCACGTGGCGAGGCGCATTCGCCGTGCGTGTTTGAAGGTGCGCTTAATTTATTTATTTATTTATTCATGTTACCTTACAGGCCCCAGAGGAGCATTGAGTAGGAAGGTTACAGAAAAATCACAATACATAAAGCATAAAAAGAAATATATCTAAGAGAACAAAGAAAATTGTACAATTGAAGGGAGAAGAACAAACACTATAAGCAAATGCAGCAAAATACAAAATGAAAAAAGTAAAGCATCTTTATACAAAATCAAGAGAACATATAAATTTGCAGTAGCTCACGAAATTTGGCCGGATCTCTCAAAGAAACAATTTCATCCGGAAGGCCATTCCAAACTGCGATGGCGCGTGGCAATGCAGAATTATTGAATGACTGTGTGTTACCGAAGATGCGTCTGAAACTGAGAAGATTATGAAGTCGACTAGATGTACGCGAATGAATGTCAAGCGATAGACAACTGGTCCACGAGTTGTAGTAGTACTTATGGAGGAGGCATAGACGGGTGACAGAGCGGCGGGAATCCAAGTTAGTAAGGGCAATATCGCGTTTGATTTGGGTGATGCTGGAGTGGCAGTTATACATTGAAGTGATGAAGCGGGCTGCACGATTTTGGATGTATTACAGTTTATCTATTAGGTATTGCTGATGCGGAGACCAGATCGATGAAGCGTATTCCAGCTGAGGACGTACAAACGTTTGGTAGGCCTGCTGCCGAATGGTAGATGGGGAATGATGCAGATTCCGGCGCAAGAATCCCAGAGTTCTGTTTGCTTTAGCGCACATCTTCTCGATGCGAGTACACCAGGCAATATTTGTAGAAAGATGGACACCAAGATATTTGTGTGTAGATGAAAGGGGAATTACAGCTGAACAGATAGAGTAAGAAAAGTTAAAAACCGATTTCCTACGGGTGAAAGAAAGTACGCAGCACTTAGATGTGTTAAGCGTCATTTGCCAACGGTCACACTACTGAAGTCGAGGTCCTTTTGTAAACGTACGTGGTCTTCTTCAGAGTTAATAGTTCTGTACACTACGCAGTCATCTGCGAAAAGACGAATTGAGGAAGAAATGTTACAAGGCAAATCATTAATATAAATCAGAAAAAGCAGAGGGCCTAGTACTCGGCCCTGGGGCACACCTGATGAAACAAATGAAGTAGACGAGCTGAAGTTATTGACAAATGTAAACTGCTGTCGATTGGACAAAAATTTCTAAGCCAAGATAATGTTGATAAGTCGAGTTTAAGTGCAGACAGCTTAGCTATTAGGCGACAATGGGCAACTCTGTCAAATGCTTTCGCATAGTCTAAAAAGATGCAGTCAACAATTTTATTACTATTCATGCCGTTATGTAAATCAGACGTAAATTCTAATAGCTGAGTATCACAAACGCTTTCCGAAAACCATGCTGATTTAGAAATAAGAAGTTATTTGACTCAAGATGGCTGTATATATGAGAGGTGATTGAGAGGTTCAAATTACCTTGCGCTGAACACCCGGAAATTTTAGTGCAATATTAATTGAAAACTGTAGAAGGTTGTGATCGTTCAAGCCGCTTGCAACAGATGCATGTTAGCGAAAAGGGGCGGTAGTTACCGGGTGTGTGTTTGTTACCATCCTTGAATATCGGAATAACCTTTGCTATCTTCCAGTCAGTGGGAAGTTGACCAGAAGATAAAGACTGCTGAAAAATGTGGCATAAAATTTGACCGGAGGAAGCGGATGTGTTTTTAAGTACCTTGGAATTAATATTGTCAACACCACACGATGTAGACAGCTTTAGACCGTGTATAAGTTGAGATATGCCTTCAACAGTACAAATGATAGGAGACATGAAGCAGTGCTCACGATCGGGGACACAGGGAACCGAAGAAAAGTCTTCATTGGTAAAAACCGAGCAAAAAAATGAATTGAAGGTTGAAGCACACTCAGATGCAGAGACAGGAACATTATCGGCGTTATGTATTGTAACGATGTCACTGCCACGGTCAGGCGAAATGGCACGCCAAAACCTTTTAGGGTTAGTCAGTAAAAGTGAAGACAGGTCGGCGGAAAAATATTTCTTTTTCCCTTCGCTAATCGCAAGACAGTAAGATTTTAAACAGTCATTATACATACACCATGACTTAGAAGATGATAACCTTTTAGCTGAAGCATATAACCTTTTCTTTTTATTTCTGAGCGATCTAAGCAATTTATTAAACCATGGTGTGGATTTGTCGTTAGTGATTGTTATTAGTGGAACATATTTATCTATGAGGAGCGCTATAATGTTTCTAAAGGAATTCCAGTTATCCTGAACAGACCTGTTGGTGAATGAGGGAAGAAATGTATTGTGTAGGAAGGCATCAAGTTCAGAGTTCATTAGATCGTGATTTGCCTTGCTATAGTCCCTGATTACCTTGCGCTGAACACCCGGAAATTTTAGTGGAATATTAATTGAAAACTGTAGAAGGTTGTGATCGCTAAAACCATCTAATTGCACAATTGTACCTATGGTATGTGGCTCTGTTGTCAGAATAAGATCTAAAATATTAGTATCGCGAGTGGGCTCTGAGACAAGCTGGGTGACGTTACAGTCAAGACATAGTTCGATGAATTCACTTTACGTACTGTTCGAAGAAGACGTGCGAGACCAATTAATATCAGGAAAATTAAAATAACTGGATAAGTAAATTTTTCTGGTGGGAAACAGGTCAAGAACCCTGGAAATACTTCTGTGAAGCTTAGACACAAAAAGGCGGTCAGAGGACGCAGGGCGATAGCATACGCCCATCAATAATTTTCCAGCTAAGGTAGGACAGGCGACCCAGACTATATCAAGGGGAGTGTCAGTATCGACAAGGAAAGAAGATATAGTTCGTTTGATGGCTAACAGCACGCCGCCACTCTTTTTATGTGCCCGGTCATGGCGATAAATGGAGTACTGATTTGAAGCATGATATAGCTCAGTGTCGCATACGTCAGCGTGAAGCCAAGTCTCGGTTGGCAATAGAATATCTGATTTACTGTCCTCGAGATATGAATCAAGCAAGACACGTTTCGGTAACAAACTGCGAATATTAGTAAAGAATACTGAAAGTGAAACGAAACATGAAGTAGACGGCTGCTGAACATTAGCACTGCGTACATCGGCAACTAGCTATGTAGTGGTTACTACGGTGTCAGAACAAGTGTCATAGATATATGTAGTATTATCGACACGAAGTTTGTCGACATTTAGTTTGAAAGGACAATTCCGTTCCCTAGCAAACTGAAGCAGTTTCCTGCGCGCTTGCCGTGTTGCTTGCGAAAACTCTTCTCTAATAGAGAAGCGAGTATTTTTCAGCCGATGTGCACCGGCGAGGATTGCTTGTTTGTCCTTCAAAAACGTAAACTTACAATTATCGGCCTACATTTCTTTGAAGCAAATTTACCCAGCTGGTGCACACGTTCATATTGAGAACTGGTAGTGGTGATCGCTAACTTATCTGAGCATACGGCTCAACTTATCTGAGCATAATGCGAGGACTATTATACATAAACTCATAAGGAGTGGCAGCAGGGGATCTCGTCCGTTCATGTCATGCTGCGGGTACGACGAAAGTGGGCTGCCCTTGACGTAACACGCCTCGGCGAGTGAGATGTCTGTCGATTCAAACGATCGGCGTCGGGACACGCCGAAGATAACGTTTCTATTTGCGATGAAATGCTACGCGTATATCGCGAAAGGAGTAAGGACAACAAGAAACGGACGAATTTTTTCACACACGTTGCTAACTGACTAGATATGTTTGCCAATGCTGCCACAGCAACGTGTGTGAACTTCACGCTTATTGCACGTGTTACCACCACGCCATGATAGCCCTCAATGTCTCGTCACGAACGTATAGCGTGCGTGCCACATCAACGTGTGCGGCTCCAAAACATCGGCGACCACTACTTCTGAGCAGGTGATGACGACATCACAAATACATCCACGAATTGCGCATGTCTTCACATTCGAGCCATTGCGTAAATAAAGTAAGGATCGGTGTGAAGCACATCGTGACTGATCCCATCTCCGCGCTTCGTCTCGGGAGCCGCAAGGAGTAAGTGCCACGCTACACGCCCCTATCTATAAACCCACGCGCCTGTTTCTTGGCAACCGCAATGCGGCACCTCATCGGATCGTCTCTAATGGAGAAAGCGATCACGCAATGACCGTAGCTGAGCGACGGCCGGCGGGTTTTATTCGTCGAGTGCGTGATACAAAACGCAGACAGTCCGACGGTCGGTGGGACTGTGCCAACTATACTCGTGTGCACCTGCACGGTTCGCTTTGCAGAACAGATGCTCGATGTTCGTGGCATGCAGCGGCGGGAACAGACCGAGTAGTTTGTCGGTGTATGTGTGCTGTACGTTAACGCTGTGTTCGTGTGAGTCGTGACTGCTAAGGAACGTTAAGATCGTCAAGCAACTAACAAAGTACTGGTGGTATAAAAACGACTTGCATGGAAAATTTTCCCGTACCACATCATGTCCTTGTGCATCAAATAAACACAGCCGCCCCATCCCTGTGCTTGTTGATACGTATTTGTGAGAAACTGAATCCTAGTAGCACCTGTGTTTGTAGTTATTTTTACGTATTCACTTTTTCAATACTTCCACTGCTTCCACTGCCGAAATGATTCTTATGTTGACTCTTCACGATAATGCCTGCTCATGCAAGCATTAGCGAGGTAGCAGGGCATGGGCATATCACGTTTTAGGTTCTCTTCGAACACTCGTCATACCGCTTGCTGATTCTGCCTTTCATACAAATAAGCTGGTTAATTATTGAAACGCGTTGACTAGAGAGCTTAGGTAGGAGTGGTAGTCCTTTTTACGGTTAAAATCTGAGGCGAAACAGTCCTCTCAGGCACTTTCTCATTGAATAGCTGCATTAAAATATTTTAGAACAACTTCTTTTTTGAAGATAGCTTGAAGCAATGACAATTATTTTTTAGGCGAAACAAAGAATGAATCTCTTCCTTTCCCTTGGACAAGAAATGTCGATGGAGCTAATGTTTGGGAAAGTGAATTTCTCTTTTTCATGGCCACAAGTGAATTCCGTTATTCTTTTCGCTTTGGAATTTAGCACTACCCTTAACTTCAGTATTTCTTTTTTGACCAACTTCTTCTTCACTTTATTTATTTTGAAAGTTTGCTCAACAGCATACCGAACGAAATATACTTGTATTCAAGAAAGTTACGTAAAAAAGAAAGACTCTGATTCACTTAGGGAATCGCTGCGTATAGCAGGTGTACAGAAATTTCATTGAAAATATTTAGATGCTCCGAATGTCGACTCAAACGAAAGAATTCTTGAAAAAAAAATACGAATAAGAAACATTATTTCATCGCGCAGCACAAGAGGTCAGCAGCCTTTCTTCGAAATGTTGTCCCTTTGGCTAGGAACCCACGACCAAATGGTGAAATGGGACACCTGTTTGTGTTATGCTGTTTCAATCTCAAGTCTATATCACGAATTGTGAATGACGACGACGGCGAGAGAGAGGAGGAAGAAAAAGAAAGGCGGAGAGGTCAACCAGCTTGACGACATATTGAGCGCTAAGAGACAGGGACAGGAGAGAGTGGACACCACAATGCGTCCACTCTCTCCTGTCCCTGTCTCTTAGCGCTCAATATGTCGTCAAGCTCCCTTTACCAACACGCCCAAAAAATGGCAGGTCAACCAGATTTATCTCTGGTTTTCTACCCTACGCTGTAGTGCATGGAAGAAGGGGTTAAAAGAAAGAAAGAAAGAAAGAAAGAAAGGGGAGAGAAGCACCGTCAGCGAACACGTGCGCTGGTCTATTGCATAATTTCAAGCGTTTGCTTACGCAGTCGATCTTAAAAACAGCAGCAGAACAGCTGCCATTCGGCCACGGTCTGTGAGCTTGCGGTCCATTGCAGGCTTTTCCCTCAATATACAATTCTGGCGAAGAGTTCCTGAGCATCATGAATTACCACCCTGGAAAGGCTTTGCAATATGCTTCAGTGTCTTCTACAATCACACGAAAGTGTACAAGATGCAAAATAAAATAAAATAAAACAGTCTGCGAGAGTATATGTTCTTCTCTGCTGTCATGCTGACGCTATTGTCCACCAGTTAATTTTCCTGTTCGGCTTACTTCATGACAATATGGTTTGGCGCGTGGCTAATCAACTTTTGAATATAGTAGTCCGCACCTGTCGACCTTTCTTTTCTCTCTGCCTGTAATAATCTTCGTGCTTACCTTATACATTCGCGTCATGCTTTCAAGCATTGGTTTGAACATAAATAATGCTTTATTTATAGAAGAAACGTCGGCCTGAGCTGCAGCTTGCTCTGGCCTGCCGCTGTGAGCAGAGAATGGAGCAGACCAGGAGTGATGATTGATGGTGACAAACTAAGGTGGTCTGTAGTATACTCAAAATGGCCTTCAACGAAGCTAGCAGGTTGCTACCAAACATTGGTTCGAGTAGCGGGACCGAAACCGAACTACAGAGGCAAGGCAGGCACGGTTATTACTGCTTACAAAGACAGACGACGACGTAGGAGCAACGTCTTTGTTCTCTTTGTTCCTCGTTCTCAGTTCCGATGCACGAAACATCGACGTAGCCAGGAATTGACACACCTCACATGTGCTTCTCCCCTCCTCCCCCCACACACGCACTTCCAAGAATATTTTTCTCGTATTAAAATAGTGGACATCAAATGACACCGCCTGCCCACCCCGTGCTTCAGATAAAGAAATTGCCCTCCTCCCACACACACTCCCTTTCACATACACCTCGGCTCTATACCTGAAACAATTTCTTGCCTGCACCACTAGCTCGCTCGAACCAGTGCTATACAGAAGTTCATAGTTTCGGAATAACTCCTAAACTCGTCTCCATCATTGGAACAGTGGTTGTGGTGCCCGGCTGCCGACCCTAAGGTCGCGGGCTCGATACCGGCCACGGCGGTTGAATTTTGATGGAAGCGCAATGATGGAGGCATTGCGTACGGCGCGATATGAGCGCACGATACAGAACGCCGAATGGTAGAAATTCCCGCAGCTCACTATTACAGCGTCTCCCATTATCATATCGTTGTTTTTGAACTTGAAACCTCGTCTCAAACAGTGTCTTGTATAGGAAGGCTATACACCTTTCTCGTAACCATAGCCGCGCTGTTGGAGTCAGGCCAAGTAAGTAATAAAAACAAATTTATGAAGGTATGTTATCTAACTCGCGGAAAATAGAAGACAGGTGTCTCTTGCTTCCATACATTACCTCTATATAGATAAAAAAATACATGTACTATGGTTTATAGCCTTTAAAAAGTCAACACAACTGGAACTGGTCTAACTGTGACCTATGACTCGTGTTTAATAACTATTAGGTTATTGTGATTGCAAGCTGAATCATGTGAATCATACTCGTTACTCTTCGCTTTGGTTCAAGAGCAATGTGGATCCTAACCCAGCCTGAGTAAAAAATGTGAGCTTAGTTTTTACCCTAACCTCGCAATCCAAGATGAAACCGCCCTTCCGCTTAGCCAAGGTGGCACGCGTACTTAGTTTACAAAGGGAGTATGTAAGACAGGGTGGATGTTTTTCGGTGTGATCTGTGTAAGATTATTTGGCGCGCTCAGCGAGAATTTGCCGGCCGGCGCAGTCATATTGGAATGCGGATTGGAAGCGTCAAGAGTAAGCGTAAAAATAAACGAGTAAGATGAGAAGCGTGAAAAAAAAGAAGGCAAAAGCCTTGACCTTGGCGAAGGATGCTTCAAGGACTCCGCGGCTTCCACCAGCCCCGGCCAGCATGTGCCGACGAGCACTAACGCTCCGTGCGTCACAACACCTGTACTCGATTGCTGGCAGGATCCGGGCCAAGTTTAGACAGAGCTGTACCAGAACCCGGTACAGGAACACGCGTGCCCACACCTTCCCTTTCATTTGATGAGAAAAAAAAAACGATACAATACATCACCTGGGTCCACAGGGCTGTCTTCATCCTACGTAGCTTTATTACAAGCGCAACGAATTTTTTGTGCATTAAGCACAAAACACAACACTTAACGCTTACAGAAGCCGACGAGCCATTTGTGACGGCTAAGTGTCAATGAAAGAACCAAATATAAAAGCAGCTAAATCAACACGAATGTCTGATTCCTGTGCGACTTTGATTACAGGCACAAGAGTAACAGTTTAGACTTACGATAGCTAGAAGGTCATTAATACAGGTTACATATTCAAGGGCTTCGGAAAACCTCAATATTCAGATTTTAGAGATACCGATGCGGCGTAGCATAGCTGAGTAGTCGGAGCAATTAACGCGAAGATAGCGACAAGGAAAACGTAAATATTTACGCGAATTGTAATTAAAAAAAAGAGAGAGTGGGTAAGCGGAGCGGGGTACTAAGACATAACAATAAGTTATCATTCATGCGAAGCGCGCCGTAAAAGCTCGTACTCAGCGACGTTTTGTGCTGGCGTCACGTATAAAGGTCAATGTAATTTTCAAGCACAGAAACTTCATGCGTGGTAAATTGTGTTTCAAAATGTTGTGGAATACTTGGTGCTCTACCATGGGAGAGCATAAAGCCATCCCGTGGATAACGAATACGCAAGGTGCGTTTGGGGGGGGGGGGAGAAAAAGTGGGTAACAATTTAGAGTACTTGGTACTCTACTATGGGAGAGCTTATAAAAACCCGTCCCGTGGGCCTCAATGCTGGTGTTCCGCAAGTATAACAAAAATGCTGGCGCTCACAAAGAAATCAATGCCCTTGAAATTGCACCGGTAACACGCGCATTTGTACGCGCCGTTTTTCAATAACCGATGTTTTCTCAATCGGGAGCCTGTTAGCGGTCAATCATTTCTGATATGGTAATCCAATCTTTTAGGAAGGTCCCTTGTCTTTTGACATTGACACTTTTCATTGTTGCGTGGCTCATGAGGGTCGTTCTTGCCTTCAGTAAGTGAAGTGTCCACTAAGCCCGCGGATGGTCATTCAATTCGTTGCTAGAACGAAAAAAACAGCCCGGATGAAACATTGAGCAATGAGATAGATAGATAGATAGATAGATAGATAGATAGATAGATAGATAGATAGATAGATAGATAGATAGATAGATAGATAGATAGATAGATAGATAGATAGATAGATAGATAGATAGATAGATAGATAGATAGATAGATAGATAGATAGATAGATAGATAGATAGATAGATAGATAGATAGCAGTAAGTCAGGCACACTGGCGCTAAGCTTTGCTTGGCCATTTTACCTAAAATGGCCCTGAATCTTAGAGTCTTTCATCATTACAGTTCCCCAAGGAAAAAAAAAAACATGGCGAAGGCCTCAACTGGATCTAAGAAAGTAGAAGTAGCTCTCCTGGCAATGCTGCATACGAAATTACAAAACTAAGGGGAGCAGGATATTGAAGCTTCCTATAGGTACTACCTGCCCACGAAGAGCTGAAGCACGGGTACGTTAACCTCTCCGCATAAGTTAGCACAGGGTCAAGTTACGATATGAGCGTCTCATGTATCTATCGGCACTTTTTGAAGAATTGTACATCCCCGAACTAAAAAAATCACAGCATATGCACGGTGGCAATGATCATGAGTGGAGCGAAGCGTCGGTCAGCCTGTACGTGCTTCCACCCGTCCGTTCGTTCTTGCTTCCGTCCCTCCACGCGATCATCCACGCGTCCATACATGCGTCCGTCCGTGAGTCCGTCCATCCGTCTGTCCCTCCGTTCGTGCGTCCATCCATCCGTACGTCCGCGCGTCCATCCATCCGTCCATCCATCTGTTAGTCTGTCTGTCCGTCCGTCTGTGTGTCCATCCGTGCACCCATCTAGTGAACACTCTCCAAGTACCGCCATCTCCCATCTCGCATCCCCTGTGGCACATACCCGCTCTAGAGCGGGTATGTGCCAGCGGTGGCTATTTACTACTACTACATACATCGGTGGATGTACAAACCCACGCCTTAAGGAGCTTCGCCCCTAAAAAGCGAACCATCTCTTTCCAACTACTGTCACAATGCTCTTAAGTCGTGCGCCTTGCTCGCCGCAAAAGAAGAACGCTGTCGCGTAAATCAGTTATAAATGTCAGTGCCGGCGCCATTACGCCAGCGTTTAATTGCCGCAAGGAGCCACAGTACGACCCTTGCCTTTGACAATGAATCATCCTCGTCGTTGTTATTCACCGCCGAATAGCGAGAATGAAAAGGAATAAAAGTGACCTGAGCAAAAGCTTCACCATCGACCGAGAAACCGACAGACCCAGCGCGGCCGGTGTGGGCAGTGCTTCTTTACGACTCAGTGGTGGCGTGGATATTTTACGATATTAATACGATATTTTACGCGAGAGCTTTCGGGATTTCGGCGGCACGAGACGACCTCGTAGGCCGGGAGACGACGCCAATCGCTGAAGAAGATGGGCGATGAAAATTAAGGTTGACGAACAGCAGCATGTGTCTGCCTTTCGCCCACTATGCCAGAGGTGACCTCCTCCAGCCTCCTGAACAAGAAATCATACCGGATCCATAAAACGTCAAAAACACGTGCGACCGATGTTTCAGCCAAGCAAATTCCTTTCCCTCCTCTACAGAAGCTACGATAATTTATGCGTTTCACCAATAACTCGAAGTAGTCCTTTCTTCGAATGCTTCGAATCAGAGCACGCCATCCGATTTCCATTGGTCAGAAGTCGGGTTGAGCACACTCGGCAATAACAACTGGGACTACGCGCGTGAGTTCTGTGCTATGTTTTTTTTACTGATTTGTGTTTGTTCACTACTTTGCGATGGCAAGTATTGGGCAAGAAAAGAAGAGAGTAGCCGGCATCGTGCATTGGCGCCAATTTCTCCTTATGTACATTTAATAAATAAAAAGGGCGTCAAAGACTCTGACAAACTTGAGCTCTCGCGGGTTGTCATTTTGATAGTCCGGTTTGTTTTTAAATGCGAAGCATTTCTTAGCGAACTTTGGCGACTTTAAGCGTATCTATCTATCTATCTATCTATCTATCTATCTATCTATCTATCTATCTATCTATCTATCTATCTATCTATCTATCTATCTATCTATCTATCTATCTATCTATCTATCTATCCGCCTACGACATTTAGCTATCTTGGCCGTTTCGATAATGGTATCGATACCAAACTTGATATGGCATAACATGACTGTATGAAGAACATATTTGAATAGTCATAACATGAAAATCATGATATGTATGTCATGAATGTCATAATTTACATTTCATAGTCCTGCAACTCTTGCGGTGGTTTAGTTCACATCACATGTTACAAAACTGATATGGTATCACATTATTGCATGGCAAACACAAGCGACAGAACCTAGCATAAAATTCATGACATGCGTGTCATGTAAGAACATGACAACGTTCCACGCTCATGATGCGCTCGAGGCCGTTTTGCTAGCGTCACATATACCGAATTTCATATTACGGTACGTAAATGGATGACGAAGGTATGATACTGGTGCAAACATCATGAAAATGAGATGCGTGTCATGTAAGAACATGAATACATGCTACGCTCATGATGTGCTCGTGGCCGGTTCGCTAGCTTCACAAGTACAAAACTCTGTATTACGCGACGCCAATGGATGACGAAGGTATGTGACTGGTGCAAATATGATAATCATGAGATGCGTGTCTTGTGAGAACATGACTAGATACCACAGTCAAGACGGTAATATATTTTGACGTGACGCCGTGCGCGTGCTCGCCGGCGTTCATTTCGGCGCGTCACGCCAGCGTTGCTACGCCAGGCGCCGGTCCTGCCATTTACGCGCAGGCGTACTCCGCGCTCCATTGCTTTGACGCATGCGCGTTTCAGCGCGTCCGGCGTCCCTCCGTCACGAAAAGATGGAGACGCAGTGTTGTGTGGGTAACGCATCAGCGCGAAATGCATCATGTCACATTTCGCGCCAATTGCGGTCGGGCCGCGCCGACGGACGCTTCTCGCACTTGGTGTCAGGCTATAGAGTGCTCGCATTTTGCTAACCTAGCGTCACTGTTCCCAGCGTGCGCACGCGTCAACGCTACAATGGAGTGTATGGGGCCCTTCGTAATGCGCTCGAGGCTGTTTTGCTAGCTCCACATATACCAAATTTTGTGTTACAATACTTCAAGGGATGACGAAAAAAGATGACCGGTGGAAACATGATAATCCTAAAACGCGTGCCATGTAAGAACATGAGAACATACCACGCTAATATCGTGCTCGTGGCCATTTCGCTAGCTCCACATATACTAAATTTGGCATAACGTGACGTGAATAGACGACGAAGGTAACAAACACATCCAAACATGATAATCATGACACAGAAGTCTTGTACGGCATGGTTTACTTTCGCCTCCTAACGTTGTGCTTATGTTAAAGTGACATATCAACCTTCTACATTCGTGCTTCGCATATCATAGATTCCCACTATGCGTAGGATCTGCCAATTTTTCACACTGCCGGACCTACGCGCCTCGTTGCATTGGTACTAGCCAACGATAAAAGCTTTGAGGCAACGGCCTGTCGCATTCACATCCAAGTTCTTGGGGTGAGACACTTGTGAAGCTTGACTCGCTGTTCAGGCGCATAGGATTGCACGGTTGTGAAAAGGGTGTGAGATATTCGGGACCAGGTGTTCGGGACGTTGTGGCATCCGATGTATAGCGTATTTAGCTTCAGACAGAGTAGAAAACACATAAGACACTGGATATATGCTGTAGGAAATAGCGCTGCATACCTGTAACAAGGGGACACCCAACGAATACAAAAAAAAACTGAGCCAGTGGGCACAAACTGTCAACTACAAGTTTTTCGTGTGACATCACTTTCAAACGCCTCATGTTCTGGCTGTTTTTTTTTTTCTTCGCCTTCGTGGGTGTCACCGTTGTTACAGCTATACAGCGCAATTTTCTGCAACATATATCAGGATTGTACCAACTAGCCCAAAGGAGTGCTTTATTGAACGTAACACACGCATGGCGCTGTGGGTGTGTTATGTGTCATCTGCTCTGTCCTGTCCTGCGTGGATGTCCTATACATCAAATGCTGCAGATAACCAACAAGCCTGCTGTGCGCACTGATCGGTTTGGACGATTTATGCTTATGTAAAGCCGTGATTGTGGACCAAAGGGGCCCTTTTCGGAGGTGAAAGATGGCAACGGATATCCTGGGTCTTTTACGGGCTAAAGCCATGGTAGATTAATGAGGCACATTGCAGTGAATGGCTCCGGAAAGTTGGACCACCCGGTGTCCTTTGACGTGCAGAGACATCACACAGCATGCAGGGCTCAAGCAATTTATCTCCATCGAACGGGATCGAATCCGCGGCCTGCGGGTCAGCAATCAAGCACCATGACCACTTAACAACCGCGGTGGATCAAACGTCACGAAGCAGAAATATAGGAAAGGTGAGATCACGAGATCATAGCTTAGAAAACGTAAGAACTCATGATCAACTTCAGGAGAAGCGGAACTTACCCCTCTCCCTGCCGCACCCCCCCCCCCCCAAAAAAAAAAGAAGACTACTAAAAGACCATATCCAACACATACTGATCGAAATTGCGAAACCAGACCAATACGCTCGCGCAGATAAGAAGGCATAGTTAATCAAAGGCTATTCCGTCGCTAATATATGTTAAACTGCGAACGCAGAACGCATAGTTCATTTCGAATTGATGGGTTCCAAAAGCCGCCATCTCTTGACAGTATCTCCGGGCTTTGATGTTTCATCTCCGCAGCCATTCCCTCCCTGACCCAACCTTCACGTAGAGCTTGTACCACGCACTGATATCCAGCCATTAACGTCAGCCGGGCATTCGAAAGAATCACGCACAATAAAGTAATTTAAAGTAGAAGGTCACGACGGCGTGGTTTGGGTTGGTCGATGGTGACGGGGGTAGGATGAAGTCACCCCCAATAGGCGCGCTTCCTTCCGCTCTTCTTCTTCCTGCTGAAGGCACGGAGACGACTCGCAAAGCGAATTACCGTAATGAGTACGACCCATCGTTCTTATTGTGATGCGTGTTCTTTTTTTCTTTCGTCTACACTGCAGCCAACGTACGCTTTTCCGGTCTCGCCCCTGACACAGATTTGCGGGTGTCGTTGAAAAGGAGCGCGACGAAGCGGCCTTCACGGTGGGACTACGGGATTGAAAAAATAATAAGTATCGTACCGACAGAAACAATGACAAACAGAAAAAAAACCTGGACTATTTACTGCTGTTAATTTGCCTCGTATAGTTGGTCACTGTCACTTTCTGGATCCTTCGCCGTCTTCGTTACTTGCAATTACTTTTTTTGGGGCCACCGTCTGTTTTTTTTTTTTTGAATGGCGTTCGTCACTGCGCGGCTCATACAAACGTGACAGATTGGACTTGTATTGAAACATGAAAAGCCAGTTTCAATGAACGCAGTTTCTACGACCATGTATCTAAAGGAGGCAAATACATTATCAGTGGACACATGGTATGTCCAAGAACTGTACCGCTTGTTTAAGCTAATGAGATAACAGACACAGTTGTTTCCTCAAAGTTGTGAGCACCTGTGCGTCGGCAAACTGTTGGTGGACCTACATTTCGCGATTGACAAGACATGTCTTCCTACTGAAAAAAAAACTCTCACGGCACCTATGGATTCGGATTAAGAAGGCTCGAAACGAAATCCATATTTTCATTCTTCTGCTCAGTCAATTTTGCCCCCCATCCCTCTGAAAGCTGTCTGCATGCGCCTAGTGTGGCTCTGCATTGCTTCCAGCATCGGAGGCAATCTATGATCTCCCCACCATGCATGATTTAGCATTGGCTTCGCACGGACCTTTGACCAATCTACATTGTGACGTGACGACGGCACCGCGTGACGCCATGCTCTGTGGCGTCACAATTACGTCATAGCGATGCCCCGAAAGTTCGCTATCTGTGACCTAATCAGATAACGTCATGGCGAAATGATTTTTTGCCTCACTTGCATTGACGCGGCGGACGCCGAAACTCAGTTTTCGTGTTTGATGAGATATCTAAGGCATTCGCCTTAAAGAGTTAGCGCATTTGACTGGTGACCGCAGCGGCAATAACGCGAGACGAGGCAATTTTGTTTCCGAGTGAACCGATAAGGAGAATTACAACCAGATGGTATGTGCTGAAGCGAATGGTAAGGCCGAGTGGCAGATGCGGAGTGGCAAAAGCAGAGCGGCAAGACTTGGGAGGTCCTTCGCCGCTTGCTTGTGCGAAATGTAACCGGACACAAAATTTAACGAAGCCATGGCGCCACTGAGCTGTCTCTTGCGAATGTACAAATAACTATTACCCTCTTACTTTTATAAGCTTGTCTTTATTTTACGCGCAGTGAATACTTATTGCTCACCACATTTATAATTTCTTACGAACGTCTCTCGACGAATCCCGCAACGTGGGTAGGTGTCGTTTGGGAAGAAACACTGTCATCATCATTATTGATAAAGCTCGCGAGTACGTGGCATCACTAAAAGACAACGAAGCGAAACCTCACGTGGTGCGCTAACGCGAGGTCACGAGACTGGACACAGAAGAAGACAGAGGTCGGGTGAACCGTGACCGCTGTTCCAGCTGCCATCGACTCAATTTCCTGGAAGAGAGACTGAGCCGCTCACCATGGCCAAACTACCGAAGATTGCCCACCAATGCATGTCCCTCATGTCAACCTTCGCTTCGGCCGTTCTCTTTGCTTCGGCGTTCGTTCTGGCTTTCCTCATACTCGAAGGTAAGCCTGCCCGTGCCCTGCAGTGTTCGATTTTCGAGAGCTGTGCTCCTCCGTTAAGTCAACATGCCGCATTGTTCTAGCGGTTATGGCGCTCGTATGTATACCCAAAGATAGCGGGATCGAACCCCTAATGCTGCCTTTCGATGGAAACGAAAATTCATGAGGCCCATTCACATAGGTGCGCCTAACTAACCCCAGGCACTTGAAATTTCTGAAGACCTCCACTGTGGCTTCACTTATAAGTCAACCGCAATTTCGGGTTGCAAGACACCCATAAATATTACTATTTTTTATCGAGCTGGAAAGGAGATCAAATTAAATGAGGTCGATGAATGCCTGGTCTCAAGTTAATAAAGGTGTAAATCATAGTTCGTCATACAAGTTTTATGCTAATAACGATGTCGCAGACATCGTTAGCGAGAAGCGCCTGGTCAATGACAACAAAAAGTTATGAGTGTTTTTTGTTACCGGCCAGCCATGTTCGATAATGATATCGCGGGCGTCACAGCTGGTTGAAAGTTTCTTTTACAAAAAATATAACGAGATACGCTTCTGTGAATAAGGGCCTCGAGTTCTCCTTTTTTTCTTATGAGAACCAAGGTAGAGATAAATTGTGAAATGTTCATGGCACAGCTAAATAGTTACGAAAGGCGACAAACAATGAACCGAAGCGGACAAAACAGGTGCTTGTTGTGCCCTCGGTTGTTCTTTCTTCGTCGTAGTTCGTTTCCCTGAAGTGCCATGAGAGTTTGACTACAACGATGACTCTTTCGTGCCGCAAAACTCACGTGAAGTATGCTTGCGGCAGTGGTGGCTCAAACCTCAATAGGGGCAGTATTCAATAGAACCTGCATGTCGAGGTCAACGGCTGCGTTGAAGGATTCCATTGGTCTAAGTCCATATGGAGTTCCAATTTGTATGTAGGCTGGTCACGTGGGCAGTGCGAAACAATGTACGTAGAAAGCGTCGAGGAGGGGAGGGGCGGGAATTTAATGCACCCGACTCGGAAGGAAAAGCCTTCAAATCACCTTAGATTAAAGCATAAGGAACCATGTTACTCCTCACAGCAACTGACGGATCTCTAAGAAGCCTTATACAGCAACCATCTCGAATACGATCGAAACATAAATGCTCAGTCATAATCTCGTGAGGCTTTAAAATCTACTGCCTATCAAATAAGCATGTTCCGCTGCTGCTTCATCGACAGGCTACCACCGCACGATGGACGCGGAGTTGCAGGAGCACGAAAGATCGGTCCTCGTCCCCAGCGCCCACCGGCGCCGCCACTGGCGGGACCCCGATGGGGCTCTGCACGCCACCGACCCGCGCCACCGCCAGTCACTGGGCTCTATGAGTGCTGGCAATGTAACAAGCACCACGCGTGTTGGTAGGAACACCGCACCGCGCCTGGACGCCTGCGACGACTTCTACGAGTTCGTCTGTGGCACGGGCGGCTTGCACCGGGAAGGTGAACTGCTCAAGGAAGTCGAGGCACCCCGATGGCCATACATCAACCAGGCAAGTTCTTGAGCCGCGCCAAAATATTCCGACAAATTACGTCCCTACGCTGCGCTGCAGCACTGCAGATATAGAGCAGCATAGTAGCAATGTAATATTGCGCAGAAGCAGTTTAATATATGCCCACAGCATTTTCTTCTAGCCGCTCACCTGTTCATTGCGATACCAATTTTATAAATACCCAATGTCAATATCTGTTTTTGGAGTAGCTGTGAGACTTCGTATAAAGTTCCAATCGATGAGATTCCCTTGGGTGTCATATGATTTATATGCAAGTAAAAAATTGCGAGCGCCACCAATCATCATGGTTAATGGGGAGAGCAAACGCGTCGACCGTCTTTCGTGGTGCGAAAGGTAGATGAAAAGGAGAAGGCAGCTCCCGGAGGTGTAGCTGCGCCGCTTCGACAGCCGATGCTCACTTCGCCGGACGTGGTCACGCGCACTATCTCTACAGGGATCGGCACATGGCTTGCACCATAGTACTACTTGCTGTGTTCCGCAGCGCTTGCACTGAAGGCATGATCTGCATGAAAATCACTTAATTCAGTACCGTGACCTAATTTTTTTTTAAATGCAAGCGTTTTGATCAGCTATGAAACATTGAGTGTTAAAAAAGTCAGCTGTACGGGTCAGCTGCATCCATAGCTTCATATAACCTCACAAACCAACTCGAGGCTTGGCAATTGCGGTGCGACTGTCACTGTTTTGAAGACTGCTTATAGCTAAAATTACTCAAGCTTACTATCTCATACTTATCCTTTAGCTTGCGCTGTGCATTACCGTAATCTAACAATCTTAATAGCGGTGGGTCTCGGGTATATTACGAGAGCAGCTGCAGTTGAATACAACTTGAGAAGGCAGGGGAGCTTATTCCTTCCCCCACCACTTAACCAAAGTCTAGCAGCTAAAGATGTAAGCCTTTAAAACAGCAGTCTCACTCACAATCTCGGACATGGTCTCCGACAGTGAAGCCGCCGCCCGCCCGGTTCACGGGTCAACTCTAAAATGCGGGCTCACTGTTATAGGTTTGTATTATTCCGTAGTTCCAGGCTGTTTTTCCTTTCTAGGATGATCTCCCATTGGCATACTAAATTTATCAACATAATGACCATAATTGCACTGTATTATTTGATGGAGGACTGCAAGGACTCTGCATTTTCTCACTTGTTTGAATGCTTGCGGATGTTTAAGAAAATGGAATTCTCCAAATTCAACACTCATTGCGCAGGGTACTAACTTTGTATTCTTCAGTTCTGAGACTACACCACTCAATCAAGTCCACTTATGCAGGGATCCTAACCTGAGCGCAAGCAGTGGGCTGTGGTCACCAAATTCAGTCAAGCAAGGACAGCAGGGGAAAGGGAGGGGACGTAGTTTGTACAGAATGTCAGCTAACGTTGCCATTTCACAGGTGGCCTTCTCTGTGTCTTGTATATAGATAATTTCTGAAGGGGATTTGCCTTCATGACCCAAACACAGCAATTCTGAGCTCTAGAATAACTTTATTATAGACACCGATGCTGAAATGTTCTTCTCTCATGGTTATATTTCAAGATATGGTGGCCAGAGGGGTACTGTGGTACCCCACGAAAAGAAGATTGCATGAGACCAGTCATTCTTTGAAGGCCGTGAAAAAAAGTAGCTACGAAACGCATGCAGGGCAAAAATGGCTTTTTGTTTACTGTGGCGTGGCGCAATCGGTCCGCGGGCGTGTGTTTGAGACCCTTTCGCTTAGGGCTGCCGTAATCGGGATTCAGGTATACAAGCAGCATTTTGTACAGAATCAACAGTTGACGGAGAAGCTTTCGGAAAAGTTAGGAGAAAAAATACTTTAACAAATACGTTTTGAGGTGTTTTCAGTTATCAAGAAATGTCTGCAAGTATTCGATTTAGTGCAGTCTTCGAAATCAACCAGCAGCAAATTCTCTTCTTCGCAGGTCACAGAAACGCTCCTAAACAACCTCCAAGACACATTCCGGGCATACCGTGCCGCGGACCCTTACAAGAACTTTCCAAGCATGTTCATCAATCAGGCAGCCAATTTCCTGCCTAACTGCACGGCCGTGTACAGCCGCAATGGCATGGGCTGGGATCCTTTCGAGGACGTCCTGGAAGATATCGGCCTGGGTCGCTGGCCATCGCACCTGCCCGACAACGTGCGCAGCCTTCCGGCACTCGTAGGCAAGGTGGACGCCGCCCTTGGCGTTTTTCCGCTGGTCGACGTGACCGTCAGAAATGAGTACGAATCCAAATACGCCGTGCATCTCGACGTCCCTGTGACCATACTCAAGAGGAGCCAGACGTGGTACACGTCTTCGAACATCACGGAGTACGCTGCCAGTATAGCCCAAGCCCTCATCCAGATGGGCTCCGTGAGGTCATCAGCCGAGGTTCAGGCCACCGAAATAGTAAGGTTAGAAGTTCAGCTCGAGGAGGCTGTCAGCACGCGGCGGTTCGAGCCACCACCCTTCAGGACGAGGACGCTGGACAAACTGCCACATGGCCGCGCCTGGGAGTGGAAAGCGTACTTCACCGCGCTGCTCAGCAACTTTCCGGCTGACGAAGAGGAGTTCGTGAGCGTCGAAGTTCTGGCCCTGCAGTACCTAGAAGAGCTGGCCAAACTTCTTGACGGCACGAACACCTCTAGCATCGTTTTCTACGTTGGCTACCGGGTGATGGTTCATCTGTCTGCCGTGCTTCCAGACATACTGGACCATTTCACACCACTAAGCTTCGATGGGGTGGTGCCTAGTGCCAACTTGAGGCTGCAGGCTTGTGCCAGGCTCCTAGAGCTGGTCTACCCACAGGGCACGCGCACTTTCCTCCGCATGTCCCTGGGACTTCCGGAGAGCACCCTGCGTTACGACACGCGCTATGACACCGAGGTCCAGGAGATCTATGGCGACCTCAACCGACAACTGCAGATGATCGCCAGGCGCACCCCGTGGTACGACCCGGTCGAGCGAGTCGTTGCCATCGAGAAGCTCAAGGCCGTCCAGTTCACCTTCTTCGGCACGTCCCAGAACTTGACGCCGATCGCCGAGTACTACAACCTGAACGTGCCGGTGTTTCGCGGGACGCGGCTGCTCGAGGGCCTGTACAACATGCTCATCAACAGTCGCCGCACCTACTACAAGCCGCAGAGGCACTCCCGGGACTGGGACAACCGTTTCCATGCGTCCAGCCTGGCACTCGGCTACGAGTATGTGCACGGGCGCAACGCGCTCTTCTACCCGTACTCCAATGTGGCCGCGCTCAACCTAACCTCCTCAGGCAAGTTGCGCGTGCTGGACATTCCCATGCTGGGCGCGAACATGCTGCGTGGGCTGATGGGTGCCATCGACGAGCGCGGTTCACACATCGACCACAAGGGACGTGTGCGAAGCTGGTGGAGCCACGAGACGGTGGCCAAGTACCGCGTCATCCGCGACTGCTTCTGGGTCCAGTATAAGCAGGCACTGGAGGAAATCCTTAGAGACGACGTGGACCTGATCCGCACCATAGAGGACGACATCGCAGATAATGCTATCGTCTATCCACTTTTCAGGTGAGCCAGCTACACTTCTACGTGTTCGCTCGAAGCGCACAGTCGCATAATATCATAAAGTACATTTATTAACAACATATAATATATGAGACATTTGCACGTGTAACGTGGTAGCAGGAAGCACTGGTTTGGGTTGATAGGTGAAACACGGGAGAGGCTTTTGCCCTGCACTGGGCCAGTCAGGCTGGTGATGATGAGGATGATGAATATCATTAATATTACGAGATACGCCATACTGAAGGGCTCCGGATTCGGGTGTTCTTTAGCACTGACATAGCACAGCACAGGAGCCTCTAGTGTTTAGGCTCCTTGGAAATACGATGGTCACGGTCGGCGAACCCGCCGCTTTTGAAAGAGCCCGCTTTATTCTTTTTTGTCGTTGGCCTTCAACTGCAGTTCGCAAGCAAGTACGCAATAAATTTGAGCTGCACTCAGCGCGCATAGCGGCTAGTGATTGATAGCAGTGATCAATGCGAGCGAGTGGACATAATGAGAGTGCTCATAAAATAAGGAATGGGTGTATTACAAGGCATGCGAGTTTTATTTGAAATTAGAGAAATTGTCGTGGCCTCAACTTTTGTGAACAGAAAGCGACCTCGGACGAAGAGCTCGGAAAAGTGATGCCAACGATGGCAAATGACTCAGTTGGTACCTTATAAGTAGGCTCATTGACAATGAGCATAATGCAAAGGTCACACAGAGGTGTTTCTCGCCGTCACGTACATCACGGTGCAGAATAAGATGCTTCAGCTGAATCAATAGCAAACTATACCAGATGCATATGAGAAGAATTATCCAAACTGAAAGAGCTTACAAATGATGGCTACTTGAAGGATCTTCAAACTGAATTCCCGGTTTTCTTTTCCTTCGGAACAATGCACGTTCGTATTTCTAATGTTTGCAGTCGGCGCACATTACGGAATTGGACATACTTCGTTTCGAAGAGCCGTGCTTTAGTCTGAAGATTACCAACGGGGACGTGATTTGTCATCTGAAATGCCTTGGACACAGAAGAAAAGGACGCAGGAATAGACGACTAACGCCCTTTTCTACCGGTGTCTTTCGTTTCTAGCTGCGTACATTTTGAGAGTCTGGCGGCTGTACGAAAGCTATGTTCATGAGACACGTGTGCTCAAGTCGTTTAAAGAGACGCTGAATAGTAAAACGATTTTTCGCGTATTAGTAAAGTGCAATTTCCCAATCCCGAAAAAAAAAACTATTACCGCGACACAGCGCTTGATAAGCGACAAAACGGGAGAAACAAAAGTACAGTTGAGGACGCCACCTTGATACTCCCGCACCAAACACCAATATGTCATTTTCAAGGCATCTACTGGGCTTAACATATATTCTAAGTGATAAATATTAAGTTACTAGGTGATAATCTAAGAATAAATGTAAGCTCCGCCCACAGTGGTTTCTGTCCCATCTAGACTGACTTTCCATAAATTTCCCACTGAACTGCAATAAGCTACTTACGTGACGTCAGGCAGATTTGCATACTTCATGCATATCACTTGGCCATACATACTAGTGTTCATTTCAGTAGTCTTCGTTCGAAAAATTTTAATTCTCGACAAATTTCATCAACAGTTCTTACTGCACTTCTCTGCCGAACAACAAAGAACGACAATGCTTTAACTTAAATTATTTGCCGAACAACAAAGAATGACGACGCTTTACCTTAAATTATGTGTAGCATTTGCATTACCAGCAAAAACGTGCTTATGCTTGGAACGTAAATCGCCAATCATTGCTCTGTTGCACATATGAATGACAAGCGCGCTGCAGTACTGCGGGGGGAGCGTGGAATTCTTTTTGGGCGGTAACCGACTAAACATTGTAATTTGTAGGGGCCCTGCCGCTAGAAAATTTCAGAAAGCGTTTGCGAAAATGGGAGAAATGAGTTTTCCATATTTGTTTTTGTGTGACACGTGGAGATTATAGCGCGAAATTTTAAAAAAATGAAACTTCAATTCTGGTTTTCTCGCCCAATAATGAACTGACGATAGTGGAACATATTGCTTTAGAGTTCTCAGAATTAAGTTCATAGATCTAAACCAAGTGATTGTTTCCCTTTAGTGTCCTCTTAAGATTGCATACTCGATCGTACGTAACGTGTCTCTGCAGGTACTACATCCGGGAGGCCAAGCGCACGTTGGCCGTGGGCTCGGGCCTGATGCTGCGCAGGCTGTTCTTCGTGCAGTTCGCGCGCGCCCACTGCTACCGCAGCAACGACACGCGCTATGAGCGGCGCCTGGCGTTCTTCGGTGAAACGCCGCCGCGACTGCGCGTCAACCTGCCCCTGGCCAACTTCAAGCCTTTCACGGAGGCCTACGGCTGCCAGGAAGGGGACGCCATGTTCCCACGCAAGGGGCGCTGTTCCCTCTGGTTCACCGAGGACGAGAGATAAAGGAGATTGCGCCTCTGTCGACTGCGGCGAAGGCCGATTTCGTCGATTTAAAGCGAATGCATATTTTGAAATCGAATAATGATACTGAAAGTAAAAGCTTTCAAAGCGTATATACGAGTGAGCTATTCTCCAAGAACATCGAGGGACGCTCAATCACGCATAGTGTATCACGCTTCGGCTTAGCTTTTTTTTTTCTTTTACGTCGCATTAACACGTTCTGTACATCAAAAAGCCACAATATTGCACTTTTATCTCTATTGAAAAAACGTCCACCATAGGAATGGTGGATTCCGCCAACCACCATTTTGGTGGATTATGGCGGTGCAAATGTTGGTGGCACATGTATGGTGGCGTACAGTGGAGCGGATGGTGGATGGCGCGCTCCAGCTGGCATTGGTGGAGCGCGAAGCAGCGTCAGAACCATCATGACGAGCTGCCACTAAAGAATAAAAATTATTGTACAAGAAAGAATGTAGCAAGCACCCGTAAAAAAAAAAAAGCTGCGCCAGCGTGGGATCGAACCTGCCACCTCCGAATTACGAACTGAGCACACTAACCACTGCGCCACGACGACTTTTTTTCTTTATTTATTGCACTGCGCCACGCCGACAGATGGCGTTATGGCTGTTAAAGTAGTAGTCAACTCACAAAGTCACTGTTTAACTTCAGTTCTGTTTATCGTTTACTCGGGAGGGACGGGATCTGCACCAGCTACTAAACTTTGCACATTTCATAAATACGACCAACTGCTGCCTGTAACGATTGCCACTGCGATAATGACAACAGCACTATGTTTTTGTTACAATTTACAACCGCAAGGAAAAAAAAAACAAGTCAGTGGACTGAGGAGCAGGTAGAATTTATCGGCGGTTACTGGCAAGTTTATTATCCGTTTCTCGCCCCTTCCAAAGGGCGATATCAGTTCTGGCTTTATTACGCTTCTATGCTCATTGGACCGATACGCCCACAAAATTGATTTTGATGTTTTCGCGCAAGGCACACCGCAGTCGTGCCAGAGCACCGCTGTTGCTCTGTCGTTAAGAGCAGCTACATAACGGCTTGTCCAAAACGAATGCAGTGCTCCAAAAACATTATGCTATCATATTTGTTCAGTAAGGGTACGAATTGACGTGTCTAGGTTCTCGCATAAGAGCCAGCGAAGTGCCGGCGAGTGCGACCGGCGGCTGTCGGTCAGGGGAGGCGTACCTTTGGTGGAAGTGCTGCAAGCGCGTCGCATCGATGTTTGTCGCCTCTTGCGCGGACACCGTACACTATAAAAAAGGCTTCATTTAGGTAAAATGATGCCGCAGTTGTGCTGTATTGTCATTTTTACTCGTCAAAATTGTGTATTCTGAAACACAGAAGCGCCGATAACACTTGTACGGGCTCGGTCGGTGTGCCTAACCTTTGGTGGAAATCATGGTGGTAGAACAGAAGGGTGAAAGTCAAATTCGCTGGGGCTCATCTCGATGCATGTCGAAAGTTGAAAGTTTATGCGTATTCGCACGCACTTTTTTAACTTAAAGGTACGGCTCAAACAATAGAGTGTGCAAGAATTACCAGAGTTGCGTTTCTAGCGTGGCGACATCAAGTGACCGCGCTGTGTTCTGCTCTAACATTGAAAGGGGCAATTGCGAACTGGAGCCCATTTATTTGTTGACAACTGCGCGCTGATGTAAAACATTTATTGTCATGTTCACAGTGACAACTCCAGTCTTATAAACATCCCAACAAAAAAAAGCACATCGCGGATGTCAAACTGATGTAAGTACGTGCGCGAAATGTAAACAAATTCACGGCCGCATGTTCTATGCTCCACAAAAATTGAAGCGTTGTTGACACCACAGGAATTAAAAAAAACGTACTAAAAAGCGTAATGAGCAGCGTTGGTTTCTTTTGACCGTAAACATATATCTCTGCGCATTCAAGAATGAAACACTACAAATAAAGGATTTCACATTCTGTCACGTGCTTTTAATCATACCACCGCCATCCACCAAGCTTCCATCATGCCACCGTCATCCACCTTGCTCACCAAACCTTCCACCAAACACGTTTTGCCTCGTCACCATTAGCCGGCATTTTCCACCGTTACCCCTATTGGCTCGCCACCACCACCACCATCTGCCACCATTTTTCCACTCTCGCCGTCATCAGCCATCACGCCCACTACAGTTTCCACCATATCCACTAATATTTCCACCATATCTACTAATATTTCCACCATATCCACTATTCTTTCCACCCTATCCACCAACGATTCCAGCATCCACCAACCCAGAATTTTCAATAGGGTATAATCTTCGAAAATTATGTACACTGTCGCATCATTGCCATTATTTCAATACGTGTAATGAAACTATTACCAAGACCTCCCACGTATATTTTGGCCCCTGAAATGCCTGTGTCGTCTGTGTAGTATACTGCGAATTAGACATATTGCAGGCAACGTAAATGGTACTTCATTGTCGGCCAGACTAACACCTCTTTTTATTAATCGCTCACACCCACTCCCTCAATAAATCGCCCACTCACTAATATCTCAAGAACTAGCGACTTAAACGAATATTTCTGCTAATCACTTAAGGGAAATTTAGCCCTCGGTTGCGTCTTGATAGATCCGGCATCTGAGAATCCAAGCTACATGTTTTCGCTAAAGCAATCCAATACTGGTTAATCAAGTTGTAGACTACATTTGAATATTTGCACAAGTATTCAGAGCTTGAAAACCCTGCACAATATTTATTAAATATAAGTGCGCAATCAGATCACAATCATTATCACCATTGACATTGCCATCATTAGGCTCCGTTAAATCCAGTGGACCATGGGTTTAAGACGTGCGACCTTTCGACAAGCGACGCCCGCACTGAGTGAAGAGGGCAAGTGTCATTTCCGACTGCCACCTTTTCATCCTTGCGGCGCTGACTGATCACGGAGGCCGTGGTCTTTTCTCGAACACCAACACGGCCTTCCTATGCCACCAACCAAGCAAGGCACAAGAGCTTGCATCCGCAAGCACTCTACCTTCAACAGGTGCAACTCGGTGTCATGAGAAAGCCCCATCAATTACATCGTCGGCTTGTAAATCACGTGGGACAAGGAGCGAACATGCACCGAGGCTTGTAGTGGAAAGAGTTACCGAAGGCCCACTAGCTGGAGAGACGGAACGCGGGTCGCGGGACTTGCTCTTTGGCGAGTCGACGTGTGTTTGGGAAACGCTGCGACGCCAACCCAAGGTGGGCCAGCGAAAGCGTCTGCTTTAAAATCGACAGTTTGTGCGCTCGCGTGATGAATGAGACGTTGTGTAAGTGGGACGATGCTGCAGTGATGGCAGATCAAGAACATCTGAAGGACGACGTCTCCTCCACCGCGTGGCCTGCGATTATCACTCGACGTGAATTCCTCGGAAGGTATGACGCCGAACGGATCTCCCACAGGAACGGCGCTTCCCCGGCCCGAGTAGCGTCTGCGTGTGCATGCGTGCGGTGGGCTATTATACTCCCCTCGAAACCGCAGGCAGTCGTGCGTCCGCCCGCTCTGTAGCTCGTATAATCGCGCCTCCTAGACCCGCATGACTGGCGAATTTGCCTTCCCGCTCTCGCTCTTACACACGACCGAAAAATAAAAAGTACGGCATTATCCGTGGCTTACGCTTCGCAAGGTACATCGCGTGAGTATATACGCAACACCTTTTAACTTTGTGTGGAAGGACGGAAAGTGCGGTTGTTTGCAAAGTCCTTGTACGGAGCGAAACGCACTGTCACGACCCGCGAGAAGTGTAATGCTATGGGCGTGGGTGCGCTAGAACTACCCAAACAAACGGAAAACCGGTCCCGAAATTTGCGTGTAGGTCACGCAAGTTACAGGCCCATAAGATAACCGGGTGTTTTCGTTAAGCTTTTCCGTATTGGAGCTAAGACACAATCTGGTGACTGTGATTGCTGAACAAGCAGTATAAGAGGTGGTAATCTACATTTGTCCGAATGGTGTTAGTGAGTTCAAGACCTACCATGCATACGTGGGTTCAAAAATCATCCTGCAATACCGCTTCTTTCTTCTGGGCCCTCGTCTTTTTTTTTACTTCTTTTTTATCTTCTGTCTGCTACATAACTGACCTGTGGGTGTCTCTTGTATAAATTATGATATAATGTTTCCTTTATTCAGAAGAAGTAATGCGTGCTGTACGGCGTGTTCTCCCATGCACATGAAATGCAGTCTCGAGGCGCCTTTGACGTTATTCGGTAATGCGAGGCGATTAGAAACACTTGCTTCGAGAAATTATTGAGTTGTGTATTAAGCCATGAATTGTGTAAATATTAGCGCATATCTTATGTCGGAGAAGCATGAGCGAATATTGGCGTGATCAGCAGTAGAGCTGCGTGCAGCTCGCATTCGTCCTTGTATCGACGGTGCGGTGATGCCTATAGAAGATTCGGCACTCACGATTATTTCGAAATGTTGGCCAGCATTCCGGAATAGTCGTGAATGGTTCGCATATCCTCAAGAGCCGAATACTCCCCAATTCACATCGGAATATTCGACAATGTTTAGACTATCGCATAACACCGACAGTAGGGTCGGATGTGGGTGCATACGGGAGGTGCCTTGTTGCGTGCCAGCGATGCCTCAGTATGCTTCCTAGTGCGCATGCGAGAAAACGTGTGTAGCACGCACGCTTCAATGATAAAAAGCTGCAGAGGGCTGGACTTGGAACGCGAGGGAACGCTATAGAAGCCCCGCGATCTTTTGAGTTGTCAAACAGCTGGTACCCCACGCACGGCATGGGATAGGGCTTTCAGCAGCACACGCGACGCGTGATCCGGGCACCGGTAGGTCACTTGTTCCCGAGAATCTCGGCTGGAAAAGAGGCATGAACCCCGCCGTCGCACTCCGCTCTCGGTCATTGTGTTTCGCGAGTGAGCGCGCGGCGGGCCGTGCGACCGACGAGAGAAACGTCTGAAACAACAGCGACGTCCGACTATCTTCGCTTCACTTTCATAGCGCCCTCCCCGTCAGGCCCTCACCTCTGCGAGGGTCTCGGAAGTCCGGCCGGCAGCGACCAGGAGCGCGCGCGGCGCTGCAGACGTCTTCGAGGTGGTCTGGTATTGTCGCCACGACGATGGACGCGACTTCATGGAGGTAGCCTGCTGCTCTCGTGGCCCGCTCTTGATGCGATGGCGGACAAAGGTCGCGGAAACTGGTGCCACCCCTCCCCCTTCTTCCTTCCAACTCAACCCCTTCCCTGACGGCCAATCATCGCAATTATAAAAGCCGTACGACTACGCGAGACGGTCCCGCGGCTGGCGTACAGTGTACTGGCGGCCGCGCGCTTTGCCATTCTGATTTGAAAGGCAACGAGCGTGATGAGGCGCGTGGTGTCATCGCTGCATCACAATCGGAAGTGAGTGGGATGCAATCGGTCTCTAGTCGTCAGGGTTGGCCGTCAAAAGCATTGAATACCGTTTAGGAGTCGTGCTTTGTGTGCGGCAGCAATACATTCGCATGAAGCTTGCTGGCTAAGAGGATGAAGTACGGCGTCACCATTTCTTTGCGACTCCTAGCTGTTTCTTTCATGGGGGCCACCTTACAACAACTGCTAAATGCGCTCTGACAGCCTCGTTATGGAGACAGAGTGCCTGAGAGGCGATGCTCTTGTTATAGCACAACTCGCTGCTAGGCTATTTTTGTACACGATTTTAAATACATTAGATGTCAAACTGCTACCGGAAGTCTGAGTGTGGCCTTTATAGATTATCCTGACGCATGATTCACGTTGCGTTGCCTCGCCGGAGTCCACGCAAGAAAACTTAGGTGGCTCAGTTTTTACACCAACCCATCCAACCATACATTCTATAAACTTCCAAATCTTTTTGTTCCAGTCAAGGAAACTATGAATGTCCAAAACGCAAGAGAGATCTTTTGATTGCTCTGCAGTGGATGCTCCTTTGAAGAATTAAGTCTTTTACACGTTGAGTACAGTCATTGGTGTGTCGTGGAATTTCTGATTGCATCGCATCATTGTGCATGTAGAGTTACCAGCTTGGCTTTTTAAACGTTTCCCTAAGTTCCTTCATGACACACAAAAACAATGGTACAAGAAACCATAAACAATAAAAAATAAGCACATTGGCACGTCATACCTTTCTGCGGTCGCA